>NC_051081.1:1338144-1517111 GCF_004664715.2 Peromyscus leucopus | reverse complement strand
CGCTCGGACCTCTCCACTGTCTGGGAGTTACTCCTGGCTCCGGGATTTGTTTTTGCAGTGATGAGGGTGACTCTGACCCTCTGACTAAGATACTACCTGACCACCCCCCAGCCCTCACTGGGATTCTGGGAGGGCTCCACCCTGACCACGCCCCCAGCTCCTCACTGGGGATTCTGGGCGGGGCTCCACCCTGACCACGCCCCCAGCCCCCACTGGGGATTCTGGGCGGGGCTCCACCCTGACCACGCCCCAGCTCCTCACTGGGATTCTGGGCGGGGCTCCACCCGACCACGCCCCCAGCCCCTCACTGGGGATTCTGGGCGGGGCTCCAGCCTGACCACGCCCCCAGCCCCTCACTGGGGTTCTGGGCGGGGCTCCAGCCTGACCACGCCCCCAGCCCCTCACTGGGGTTCTGGCGGGGCTCCACCCTGACACGCCCCCGACATTGCCGGTTTCTTTGAGCTCTGTTGCTGTCGGGCATGTCTCCCGTGCCAGCCCTGGAACAGTTCTGCAGACACTTCACTACCGACAGTTTTCCAGTCCTATGCACTCTGCGATGTCTACGTGGACACGTGCGTGTCATTTTTCACAGTAAGGCCAGCGTCTTCTCTGGCTGCGAAGTCTTCCTCCATGTCAGCTGTGTTCCGCAGGCAGACAGGGGCTGTGCTGGCTCTTCGTGGCTGAAGCATAAGGTTTTGTTCGATTTACTTTTTGTTTTGAGACAAGGTTTCTCTGTGTAGCTTTGCGCCTTTCCTGAAACTCACTCTGTAGCCCAGGCTGGCCTCGAACTCACAGAGATCCCCCTGCCTCTGCCTCCCGAGTGCTGGGATTAAAAGGCGTGCGCCGCCACTTGAGTGTTGTGTTAATTTCTTTTTGAGACAGGGCTTCTCCAAGTAGCCCAGTTAAGCTTCGAAGTCGGTCCTCCTGCCTCCGCCTCTGAGTGCTGGAATCACAGACCCGGCCCCAGGTGCTGGTTTATGAACGAGCCTGAGGTGTGCGGTGGGGCACAGGCCACATGTGGGGATCCTTCCCTTCCCAAACATTCCCCCGTCTGTTGCAAGTGTGGAAAGGGACTCGGGACAATATTTCATGTTATTGTGGGTTGTTGTTTTTTTTTTTTTGAGACAGGGTTTCTCTGTGTAGTTTTGCGCCTTTCCTGGAACTCGCTCTGTAGACCAGGCTGTCCTCGAACTCACGATTTCATGTTATTGTACAAGGCCATTGCATCTAAGAGTATGTGTGTGTTTGGGAGTGTGTGTGTGTGATTATGTATGTGTGTGTGTGTGTGAGTGTGCATGAGGTGTGTGTTTTGTGTGGAGGTGGGTGGGTACACATGTGGAGGTCAGAAGACGATCTGTGTGGGAGGCAGATCTGACTACTGTGTGGGTTCAGGGGTCAAGCTCAGGGGACAGGCGTGGCCGCAAGCCCCTGACCCGCTGAGCCCGCTCGCCAGCACGAGAGAGAACACGTTATTCTGTGTCAGGATGGCCGCCTGACCGTCAGCCCATGACGCTGAGCAGGAGCGACCCGACCAGGAAACGCAGCCGGGTACGGAACCCACAATGGCTGGCATTGGGGAGCAAGGGCAGCTTGGCTTGAGTTCAAGTCTCCCGACTGATTGTCCACCTGGGCCGAGTGTCCCCAGCACGCCCCCCGCCCCCAGGCTTCTCAGTCCTGCTGTGGGAAGTCCCGTGTTCTCTCGCCATCCTGGGACCCCTCCTGGGCCATGTACACGTGAGCGATGGTCACCGAGCGCTGGGAGTCCTCTCCGTGTTTAGAAAAGATCATGAAGGGGGGCGGGGGGGGGCACCCCAGAGGCCACGCGAGGCTGTGACCCCCAAGGACTGACGTGTTTGACTTTGGATGTGAGGACACACACAGCTCAGGGTCAGAGGCAGAGAGTGGCAGGGCAGACACTGTGGGATGGAGACACGGCCCTAAGCCTTCTGTGTGCATGCTTGCCTGTGTGTGTGTGTGTGTGGTGTGTGTGTGCATGCCTGTGTGTGTGTGTGCATGCCTGTGCATACGTGTGTGTATGTCTGTGTGCATGGTGTGTGTGTGTGTATGGTGGGTGTGTGTATGCACATATGTGTGTGCGTGGTATGTGTGTGCATGGTAGGTGTGTGTATACCTGTGCATGCATTGTGTGTGTGTATGTATGCGTGCATGCACATATGTGTGTGCATGGTGTGTGTATGGTAGGTGTGTGCGTGCCTGTTCATACGTGTGTGTGCATACGTGTGTGTGTGTGTGTGTGTGTGTGTGTGTGCTCGCGCGCCTGCACCTGTTGGTGCTAGCATGTGCATTCTCCCATCTCTACCGCCAGTCAGTGCTGTTCGGGTCCAGCCTGATGACCAGGGTGAGGGTCCCACCCGCCCCAGGCCCCTGGTTAACGCACGCGGTGGCCTCCGGGGACGGGACCCAGCGGGCGGTGACCTCAAACCAGCCCCAGGGACTCTGCTTGACCCCCGTCCTGGCCCGCGCGGGCCTGAGTGTGGATCCTGCAGGGCCTGGCTGCAGCCGGGAGGCGGAGCGCCTGGAGCCCTCGCGGGCGGCGCGGAGATTCGCATTCCTGGGATGTTTTTCCTTAGCCGTCGCTGCTGCTCACAGCCCTTTCCTGACTTCCGGCAGACAGGCCTCAGCCGGAAGGGGACGCTGGCTCCGTGCCAGCCGGGAGCCTTTCCACGCGGGAGTCCGGGGTGCGAATCCTCCCAGCCGCGGCCCAGACAGAAGCTGGAGACTCAGCCCGCCCCTCCGGCTGTGTGACCCCAACCCTTTCACGCGGGGTCCCCCACCCCCTGCGTTTCAGGGTGGTGGAGCTCATGGTGGGTGGAGGCTGCTCGGTGCTCTGCAGGGCCCGGGACACCCCACAGAGAAGGACCCGACTGACGTCCCCGGGCGCCTGGCCGGGTGTGTGTGAGCTGGTTCCACAGGCCCGAGGCAGGAACCGGGCATGCGCCGTGGAGAGGGTCTGTGTGGCTCTGTTGACATTCGGCTGCGAGGCGTCCTGTGTCCCCGATTCACCCAGACTGCGGGTCCCCTCGGACAGTGCACATCTGTCACCCCGCATTTTGGAGGAAGAGGTAGAAGGACAGCAAGTTCAAGACCAGCCCGGGCACCTTAGTGAGTCCCTGTTTCAAAATAAAAGCTAAAGAGTACTGGGAACTGTTTGTAGTGGCTCCCGCCTTTAATCCCAGCACTCGGGAGGCAGAGGCAGGCGGATCTCTGTGAGTTCGAGGCCATCCTGGGCTACAGAGTGAGATCCAGGACAGCCAGGGCTGCACAGAGAAACCCTGTCTCGGAAAAAAAAAAAAGAAAGAAAGAGAGAGAGAGAGAGAGAGAGAGAGAGAGAGAGAGAGAGAGAGAGAAACAGCCAGAGCAACATAATGAAACTTTCAAAAAGTGGATGGCTGGAGGCGTGGTCAGGGTGGAGCCCCGCCCAGAATCCCCAGAGAGGGGGCTGGGGGCGTGGTCAGGGTGGAGCCCCGCCCAGAATCCCCAGAGAGGGGGCTGGGGGCGTGGTCAGGGTGGAGCCCCGCCCAGAATCCCCCAGTGAGGGGCTGGGGGCGTGGTCAGGGTGGAGCCCCGCCCAGAATCCCCAGTGAGGGGCTGGGGGCGTGGTCGGGTAGATTTTGTTGGCAAGGCTGGAGGCTCTGGTTAGTAACGACGTCACTGGTTAGTAACGACGTCCCTGGTTAGTAACGACGTCCCTGGTTAGTAACGACGTCCCTGGTTAGTAACGACGTCCCTGCTGTCCCGTGCTGACGCTGCACACCTGTGGGGAGACCCAGGGCTTTCAGGATTTTTGGCTCTCAGGGCCCTGCTGACTTTGCCCGTGTGTGAATTATCCACGCCGTGCAGTCGGGTGGGGACAGCGGCCGCCCTGGGGCTTTGCGTGCGGCCCTGTTCTCCCTGGACTCGGTCACAGATCCAGGTCAGGCGGCCTGGCTGACTCTGTCCGGTGGTCCCTCCTCCGCCCTCGGCAGCAGGAGCATGCATGCGTGACACACAGACACGGCAGCAGGAGCATGCATGCGTGACACACAGACACGGCAGCAGGAGCATGCACGCGTGACACACAGACACGGAGCAGGAGCAAGCACGGGTGACACACAGACACGGAGCAGGAGCATGCATGCGTGACACAGACACGGAGCAGGAGCATGCACGCGTGACACACAGACACGGAGCAGGAGCATGCATGCGTGACACACAGACACGGAGCAGGAGCATGCATGGGTGACACACAGACACGGAGCAGGAGCATGCATGGGTGACACACAGACACGGAGCAGGAGCATGCATGCGTGACACACAGACACTGAGCAGGAGCATGCATGCGTGACACACAGACACGGCGGCTGCGTGTGACACACAGACACGGAGCAGGAGCATGCATGGGTGACACACAGACACGGAGCAGGAGCATGCATGGGTGACACACAGACACGGAGCAGGAGCATGCATGCGTGACACACAGACACGGCAGCAGGAGCATGTACGCGTGACACACAGACACGGCAGCTGCGCATGCACGCGCGTGCACACGTCGGGCCAGCTCTGCTCCTGCCGGGCAGCCCCTTTCCCAGAAGCCTTCCAGATGCGTCCCAGAGCGCAGCCAAACGAAAATAAATCCGAGTCACCGCCTGCTCTTCTCCCCCGCCTGACAGCAGCAGCTGACCTCCGTCCTGCTCAGCTGAGCGCAGAGCAGCCCCAGCCCCCCCCACTGGGTTAGCAGAGGAGGGTGCGGGCGGAGGGGAACCCGCAGGGCCCAGGAGTGGGGAGGCAGCCCAGCCTCACACCCGGTGCACCCTGAGGGACACCGGCTGGCTGAGTGAGTGCAGCACTCCTTAGAACAAACGCCCCAGTCCACCCTCAAAAAAGCGGGGAGCCAGGGCAGGAAGGGGTGCTTGCCTGCATGTGCTCAGGGCGGTGTGATTCATGAGCGGAAAGGTGGAAACAGCATCCACCCCATTGCGGTACGTCCACACAGCGGCATATTACGCAGCCGTGAAAAGGAAGGGCATCTGACACTTGCTGCAACATGGGGGGCCCTTGAGGACACAGGCTCGGTGACAGAGCCAGACGTGATAGCACACACCTGTCACCCTGGCACTCAGGACTCAGGGGCAGGAGGGGCAGGAGTTTTGGGCCAGCCTGGGCTACATGAGACCCTGTCTCAAAACGCAAAGTTAATTTTTCTGAACAGAGCATTTTGGTTCGTGCCTGCCATCCCTACACTCAGGAGGCTGGTGCAGGAGGATTGCCGTGAATTTGAGGCCAGCCCAGCCGTTGGTGGGAGTCGAGTGTGTTTATTTATGTTTATTTCACTATTTGTGTGTTGAACCAGCCTTACTCTCTGGCCTGAGCTAGCTTGGAACTTTCTCTGTAGCCCAGGCTGTCCTCCAACTGGTAATCCCCCTGCCTCAGCCTCCCTGGTGCCAGGATATCAGGTATATCCCATCACACCTGGGTTAGTTGGGCCTGCTCATGGAGGTGAGGGCTGTTTAGGGGGTGATGGAATGTTCTGGGGCTCTGCCGAGATGCTAACGCACCGGGCGCGTCTGGGAAGGCGGCATGGACGGTGCGATTCCAGATCAGCGAAGTGGCCTTCTCTTACAGTAAAGGCCCCATTGCTGGGCTCGGCAGGCAGAGGCCCCGGGCTCCACCCCAGCACTGCAGAAGCTAGGTCTGGGGTGTCCCATGTCACCCCAGCACTCCCTGAGGTGGAGGCTGAGGACAGGAGGTCAAAGTCCATCCTCAGCTGCACAGTGAGTTCCGGGCCAGCCTGGGCTACATGAGACCCTGTCGCCCCACAGTGGAAAGGCAGCTGCCCTGGGTCCTGTGTGAGTCGGGTGCCCGGCTCTGAAGCCCTTGTGTGAAGACGGGGAGAAGTTCTGGGGATTACCCCGGCCCTCCCGAGTGCTCGCTCGCTCCTGTGGTGTCCTCCACCCTCAGGCTGCGTCTGAGTGGGGCGGGAGGGGGGGGCAGAAAAAGAGAAGCGGGACTCTCTGTTTTCAGATCCTTCCAGGAGGCGACGGGGTGACATTTCGGAGTCTGGCTCCTGGAGACTTGGAGAGGAGCAGGTGGCAGGCACCCTGGAAATGTCACCCAGGGCACGAGGCCTGTGGCTGTGAGCCGCACCCTCCACCCTCCGCAGGCCAGGCGCGTCCCAGTGCACTGTGCACAACACTCAAACCACAGACACACACACGAGTGCATTCAGGCACGCACACACACAGGTACTCACATGTGCACACACACATGCACACACACATGCGAGCTTGCACATACACATATGTTCCCAGGTTTTACCCAGGCTGCTTAGGGCCAGAGCACTAATCTCTGACTTAGGGAGGGAGTCGGGGGCTGTCTGAACCCCACACAGTCGCCCACAAGTGCGTTCCCCGTCCGCCCTGCATTCGGAGACAAATCCCCGAGGTCCTGGGATCTTCCCGTCCGTCCGCTGTTTTAGGAGGAGCAGGGAGCCTGGCACGTGGTGTCTGTCTGTCCGGCCTGCGCTCGGGTGGTCGTCGGAGGCTTAGATCCCAGCCCAGCGTGGGCTCCTCAGAGAGACCCTGGGTCAGACCCCGGCACAGGCCGGGTGGGCTGCGTGACACACTGGCCCTGACGACGGGACTTCTGTCCAGCTGTCCCCCGGTGTCTGCTGTGTGTGTGTGTCTGTGTGCGTGTGTGTGTGTATGTGTGTGGTGTGTGTGTGTGCATGTGTGTATGTGTGTGTGTGGTGTGTGTGTATGTATGTGTGTGTGTGTGCATGTGTGTGTGTCTGTGTGTGTATGTGTACATGTGTGTATGTGTGTGTGTGTATGTGTCTGTGCGTGTGTGTGTGCGTGTGTGTATGTGTACATGTGTGTATGTGTGTGTGTGTCTGTGTGTATGCATGTGTGTGTGCGTGTGTGTGTATGTGTCTGTGTGTATGTGTGTGTGTGTGTCTGTGTCTGTCTGTGCATGTGTGTATGTGTGTGTGTGTCTGTGTGTGTATGTGTGTGTACATGTGTGTATGTGTGTATGTGTGTTTGTGTCTGTGTGTGTCTGTGTGTGTGTGTGCATGTGTGTGTGTGGTGTGTGTCCTGTCTGCTGCCTTAGTCGCTTCCTAAGCCCTGCTCGTCAGGTTGGCTGCGTGTAAGCTCGTGTGAGGTAGCCCCCCCCCCTTCCTCCTTCCTTGCTTTCTTTTCTGCCTTAGGATAGCTTTATTCTGAAGCCCAGGCTGGTTTGAAACTCACGGCCATCCTCCTGCCTCAGCTTCGGAAGCCGGAATGGCTGGCAGGAGCCCTGCTCTGGACACGGCTTACTCACCTTAACACTAACCACAAAGCACAGACGACAGAGATGAGGTAACTCCGTTGCAGCTGGAGTAAACTTGTATCTCTTGTGGATGGTTACAATGCCTGCTTTGATTTTCTTTCTCACTCTCAAGGTCCCGAGGTCAATGCACTAAGCTGTTCCAGGGTGTGAGTGAGCAGGAGAAAGCGCGGTGATCCCAGGGTTCTGGGACAGCTGAGTTCCACGGAATCAAACAGGGTCTTGGGATGCACCCGGGGACTAAGGGGAGCCGCTGTACCAATGGGGAGTATAACATCAGCATCCTGGTGCATGCTGGGAGATGACATGGGCACCTTGAGTGGCAGGTGATGTGCAGTGTGTGCCCACCACGTGCAGATGTACGCATTTGGAGGTCGGGGAATGTCAAGACCCCCCTGCCCCCTCCCTCTCTGTCACCTTGAGGCAGGGTCCCTGGAGCTGGGCTGGCCGCCTTCGGCTCCGTCTCCAAGTCCCACAGCTTTGGATGACAGGCTTGGCCGCCACGCCTGATGCTCGGGGACTCTACGGGCTTCACGCTTCGTGCACATGATCTACCCACTGAGCCATCTCCCCAACCCGAGAGATGGACGTCTCTGATGCTGGTGACTGGGACACAGATCTGTGTTCTTTTAAAATGTGCAAGGGCTGGCTGGGCAGCAGTGGTGCACGCCTTTAATCCCAGCACTCGGGAGGCAGAGGCAGGCGGATCTCTGTGAGTTCGAGGCCAGCCTGGGCTACAGAGAGAGATCCAGGGCAGCCAGGGCTACACAGAGAAACCCTGTCTCAAAAACAACAAAATAGTAGTGTGTGTGTGTGAAGCTGAGCATGGTGATGCAAGATCCCAGTACTGAGGAGGTGGAACTGAAAACAGGAGCCTGGCAGTTGGGGTCACCCTCACCATCCTGCAGAAGACCTTGGGGTTATTCCAGGGCGTCAGCGGTGAGTGCCTTGATTCTGTGTGATTTCGGATACCTAAGTGATGTCTGCAGACATGTGCGGCTGTCCGGACTGTGGAGGTTGGGACAGCTACTCAGCACCCTGCAGGGCCCAGGACACCCCAAGGAGAAGGATCCATGCCCCAGACCTTCCCGATGTCAAAGCTGCTACAATGCTAGACTCAGGCTCTGCACCTCCCACTGTGAGGGTGGAAAAACCCTGCTGGGCTGGCGTGTGAAGGAAGAGGGTCCGGGGTGGCTGGCAGGGATCACAAGGGAACTCCCTGACCACAGGGCGACAGCCTCGGGGCATTGGCCCAACCTGGGCAGGAAGTCAGGCCTGGGTTGATATCACCGGGGACAGACCCCTGCAGAAGCAGCACAGGGTGGGGATGGGCCCGGCGCCTACCGACGGACTACCCAGTCTCACAGGGACCCGGGCTCCAGTCAGGCCAGGAGAGCTGAGGCCTAAGATGGGGGAGGGGCAGGGCCTCTGTTTCCTCTCCAGCTCCACCCGGCATCCTGCAGGGTGTGAGAGAGGAGCTCTGTCAGCCCAGCTGCTCGGGAGACTGAGGCAGGAGGATCCTCGGTCAAGGCCTGCCCGGGCTGCAGAGCGAGTTCAAAGCCAGCCCAGGGCAGGGGAGATTGCTCGGTTGGTAAAGTGTTTGCTGTGTAAGATCGGGGACCTGATGCATCGCCAGCATCCATGTAGCCCAGCAGTGGGGGCCAGGGGATGGGAGGAGCTGGCTGGCTGCTCTGTAAACGAGGGGACAGCGGCCAGGCCAGGCGTGACACCCAGGGTTGCCCTCTGACCTCCTCAAGTGACAGCCAGGGCCACTGAGCAAGACCCTGTTTCTAAAATAAGAGCGAGAAGAGGCTGGAGAGCCAGCTCAGCGCCCAGGGGCCCTCGGGGCTCTTGCCGAGGATCTGGTTGAAAAACAAGGTTTCTCTGTGTGGCCCTGACTATCCTAGAAGTCACTCTGTAGACCAGGCTGGACTCAAACTCACAGGAGATCTTTCTGTCTCTACCTCCTGAGAGCTGGGGTTAAAGGCATGCGCTACCACTGCCTGGCTAAACATGGGGTAGAGAGGAGGCATGATCAGGGGCGAGGAGTTTTTCTACGCTGATGGCTCCGGATTCCATTCCCAATACCGTGTGTGTGTGTCTGTGTGTGTGTGTGTGTGTGTGTGTGCGCGCGCGTGCGTGCCCACACCCCAGTGCTTGCCAGACAGCTGACCCACAGTCTGCCCTTGCCTGGTGCTGTCACGTGCCCCATTTCCCTTCCTCTCGACCCCAGCCTGGACTGCAGTCAGATCCCGCTCTCCAGTCCCCGTCACAGGGTTTAACCTCACTGTGGCTCTCCACCCTCCCGGCACGTGGCTCACATCAAAGGAGCCCGGGGACGGCAACCCTCCCCAATGTTCCATGCAGACGCAGGTGCCCAGAATTTTGTTTTCCTTTGGCTGGTGTGTGCACCTCTGTGCCCTTTGACCTCAGCTAGGGCTCTCCACCGATTGGCATGGAATAATACAGATTGGAGGACACAGATGAGAATGTGAACAGCGTGCTCATCTGTGGGAGAAAGCCGCTTTCTTCCATTTCATCCATGTATGTGTCTGTCTTCTTTTCTTTGCTCATGACAGCATGTCATGATCCTCCTGCCTCAGTCTCCAGAGCCCTGGGTGACAGACCTGCATCAGCCTGATGGCTCTGCATCCCCCAAACTGGAGAGCAGAGGCAGGGTTCTGAGTCTCACGTGTGGATGATAATATTTTAGACCAAACTTGCTTTCTAAAAACATCACTGGAGCTGGGCGGTGGTGGCGCACGCCTTTAATCCCAGCACTCGGGGAGGCAGAGGCAGGAGGATCTCTGTGAGTTCGAGGCCAACCTGGTCTACAGATCGAGATCCAGGACAGGCACCAAAACTACACAGAGAAACCCTGTCTCGAAAAAAACAAAACAAAACAAAACAAATGAGAAATAGCATTTAGCGTTTGTTCAGTTTTCTGGGGGTGCAAACACTCGGTGTCAAGCTTCTTTCCCAGCAGAAGCCACAGCCACCCAGGCTGAATGCTTGTCATCTCAGAACTGGCTCAGAGTCCCGAGTTCAACTCCAGGTCCCTGTGGATCAGCTCTGTGATCCCTGTGCCTTGTGCGGGTGGGTAGGTCTGCCTTTCTACTGTGTAAGAATATTGCAAAGGCCGCAGTAGAGGCTGGGGAGGCTGCCCAATGGTTAGAGCACTGGCTGCTCCTGCAGAGGACCCGGGTTTGGGTTCTCAGCACCCACACAGTGGCCCACAACCACCTGTTACTTGAGTTTTGGGGACCTGACACCCTCTTCTGGCCTCTGCAGGCACCAGGCACACACCCAGGCAAAGACATGTGGGAAACACCCATATACATAAAGTAAAATAAATAAATGTGGTTTTTGTTTTGTTTTGTCTTGTTTTTGAGAGAGGGTTTCTCTCTGTAGCTTTGGAGCCTGTCCTGGATCTCACTCTGTAGCCCAGGCTGGCCTAGAAGTCACAGAGATCCTCCTGCCTCTGCCTCCCGAGTGCTGGGATTAAAGACGTGCGCCGCCGCCGCCACCACCACCACCACCGCCCGGCTATTCCAGCCTTTTTTATAAAATTATTTTATGTGGATTTTGTCTGCATCTGGGCACCACATGTGTACAGTACCCACAGAGGCCAGAAGGAGGTGTTGGGTCCCCAGAACTGGAGTCAGGAGCAATTGTGAGCCCTGTGTGGGTGCTGGGAACCGATCCTGGGTCCTCTGCAGGGGCGGCCTGTGCTCTAACCATTGAGTGTCTCTCCAGCCCGTCCACTCTTAAAATTCTTCTGCTGTGTGTGTGTGTTGTGTGTTGTGTGTGTCGGGTGTGTGTGTGTGTGTGTGTGTGTGTGTGTTGTGTGTGTCGGGTGTGTGTGTGTGTTGTGTGTGTGTGTGTGCGGGTGTGTGTGTGCATGCGTGCGTGTGTGTGTGTGTGTATGTGTGGTGTGTGTGTGTGTGTGTGTATGTGTGGTGTGTGTGTGTGTGTGTGTGTGTGTGTGTCGGGGTGTGTGTGTGTGGATTAGTGGGCTCACCCATGTGGATGTCTTTTGCCAATGTCAGGTGTCTCTCACGTTTTCTGAGGTGGGGTCCCACTGACTCAGGACTCAGGTCAGGGACCCGCCGCCTCTGCTCCCCAGCTCCGACCGCAGTGTGCCCTGCCACACCTGGCTGCTCATGTGGGTGCTTGGGTTCGAACTCACACCTGCTCGCTGGCACAGCAATCATTTCCCCCTGAGGTTCCCCCTGGCCCTTCATTTGTTTATTTATTGTAGTTTCGGGGATTGAACCTAGGGCGTTCCTCATGCTAGGCCAGGCCTCGCGGGGCCACAGCCGTGGGTCTCTGTGAGAGCTTGCGGTACCTGCCCTGAGGGGCACTGAGTCCAGATCCACGTGCGGAGTGGGAGCAGCCACGGAAGGCCAGTGCTTCTGCAACATGTAGTAGTCTCTAGCGGGACTGTCGCCTCCCACACGGCAAAAACAAGGCCACGCGTGTGCCCCGAGGGACCCACCGAGCTCCACGTGTGGCTGGTCCTCTGTCCGAGGCTGCCCGGCCGTGGGCACCCCAGTCCTGGGACAGACATGGCTCTGGGGACAGACTAAGCTGAAGGAAGCAGGATTAATGGGTTCCCTGGACTGGGGGACACGTGTCCCTACCCTTGAGTGACAGTCCCAGATCCCAGCTTCTAGAATGTGCTGGGGGTGGGGTGGCTTGCAAACATCTACACAGGAAACCTGGGGATGCATCTCTCCTCCCTCAGCAGGGGCATGCAGACCGAGCTGGGGACCGTCCTGGATCTCTCAAGGCACGGTGTGACCACACAGTCACGCCAGTCCTCCGGAGGCAGGGAGACCAGGAGACCTCACGCTGATGGCTCTGACAGGAGCAGAGGGGTCACCAGCCCTCTAGATACCGCGCTGGCGGGAGCCACTGTGGGAACTGTCCTTATCTGTTCACCCTGGGCCGCAGCCCAGGGAAGCTGTGCCATGCTCTGGCCCTCAGCACTGGGATACAACATGACTGTGTAAAAGTCATGTCCAAGAGGTTGTGATGGACTGAGGGGGGTTAGTGGGGTGTAGCAGTTTGTCAAGCCCCCAGTCCAGCCCTGCCCGCTCTCCAAGCCGACCCTCCCTCCCTCCCTCCGCCCAGGAGCTCCAGCCTCACGAGACCAGCGCTGCCCTGTGCCCTGGCGTGGCTCCAGGGTGACGGCATTTCCTCAGTGCCGGGAAGCACAGAATGGGTGACAGGAGGCACGGGGCTCTGTGTCCTGGCCCAGCCCCCGTTCCCAAGCTTACAAACTCTCACATGATCGGGGCCACCCTCTCCACACACACACAGCCCGAGGGGACCAGAGGCCACCACCCGCTGCCCCCGGAGGGCCAGACGGGTAAACAGTGGTCCTTTCTCTCCGGCTCCCGTCGTCACCGAGGTGGTGGCCCTTCCTGGGCTGCGTCACCCCCGTCATCACAAGTCATTTTGGGGCTCCGTGCTGGCAGCGGGGGACCTGCCCGGCCAATCTGTTTTTGCCTCTTGTGGACATTTTACTCACGCTGTTCTTGGACCCTTTTCTAAATATAGCCACACAGGGACGCATTTAGTGCACGAACAAAGGGACCTCGGCCACAGCAGTCACAAGATGCTGTTTTTCATCTTGGTCACTGATTTCCCTTGGAAATGCGTCCCCTGAGTGTCCTCACGTGGCCAACCCCACGCCCTGCCCCCGCGTGACCAAGTGACCCCGAGAAGCTGCAGGCTTGGCGCACCCAGCCTAGGGTCGGCTCTCCAGGGGACCGTGACCTGCGCTTTCCCGTGGGCCGACATTCAGGTGCCAGCCCCTGTCCGTGGTCTGTCTCTCTGTCCTCTTCAGTGTCCGGTGTGAGGCGAGAGCCCCCTGAGGGCCGGGGAATGCAGTGAGGGTCCCCATCCCAGCACAAAGGAGCGGCCCTTCAGGTCTGGCTCACGTTGGCCAAGGCCAGCGGTGCTCTCAACACCAGCTTCTCTCTGGAGCCAAGCCAAGGTCCCCCGGATGCTGGGGTCGTTGTTCCGGAGCATTCTCTATGGGGCCTGCACCCACTCCATGCCAGCAGCTCCCCGAGTGCTCCCCGAGTGCGCCCTGAGTGGCATGGCCACCTTGGGGGAGCCCTAGGTCTGGACCCACTGCAGGAACATGGGTCAGGAGGAGACACGCCCCTTCCTGCCTGAAGGAAGCTGTGCGCACAGTTGCATAATTAAACTGGAAAAACACTCGAGCGCCACACGGGTGGAGAGAGGAGACGGCGCAGCTGCACCACACGGGTGGAGAGAGGAGACGGCGCAGCTGCTGCACAGAGCAGTTTGGCAATTTCCGGAAAAAAAAACAAAAACTGAGCACAGCCTATCCCATGACCCGGCAACTTGAAATCACCCCGAGTGCCCCGATCCTGGGCTCCTTGTGTGTATACCCCAGAGGCATGCAGTCATCACCAAGGTCCTGCTGTATACAGTTGGCATGCAATTGTGTTCAAAATGCTTGTGTATACAGTGGTGTGCAACTGTGCCCAAGGCCTGGTATATACAGTGGTGTGCAGTGGTGGCTGAGGCCTGTGTATACAGTGGTGTGGGGTCGCGGCTGAGGCCTGTGTATACAGTGGTGTGCATTGGTGGCTGAGGCCTGTGTATACAGTGGTGTGCAGTGGTGGCTGAGGCCTGCGTATACAGTGGAGTGCAGTCGTGGCTGAGGCCTGTGTATACAGTGGTGTGCAGTCCTGACCCTGCTATCCCGCTCGGTAAACAGCTCCTCTCTGAACACCGCGTGCTGGGAGCGAACGTTCCGCATCCGCCTCCCGCCGTCGCTCGCGGTTTTGTTTTTGTTTGGTTTCCACTCGTTTCTTCACTGGTTTTTGGCAGCCAGAGGGGAGACGGAGGAAAACCAGCCAGATTCCTGGACGTTGACAGGGAGACGGGAGGAGACTTGGCCCCTGAGCCTGTCACCGGCTCTGGGAGGCTGAGGAGGAAACGAGTTCAGGACCAGAGCGGCCAGTTTAGGGAGGCCTTGCTCAAAACGGAAAGTGAAAGGCGGGCCGGGGGCGTGGTCGGGGTGGAGCCCCGCCCAGAATCCCCAGTGAGGGCTGGGGGCGTGGTCAGGGTGGAGCCCCGCCCAGAATCCCCCTGGAGTAGTCAGGGCACCCAGGACCCCCAGTCTATCCCTCCTCCTCCACCGGACACCGGCTTTCCTGAGTCAGACAGCTCATCTCCAATCCGGCCTTTATTATTTTTTTTAAGACCCCGGTCTCCTGTAGCCCAGGCTGGCCTCACTCTCTATGGACCACCTTGGATCCTCCGGCCTCGGCCTGCTCCGGCCCCCGAGCTTGGCTTCCGTGGTGCAGGATGCACGGCCGCTCCGTCCTTCCCACCCCTCCCGCGGGGTCGGGGGCCGCGATCCAAAGGCTCCTCGCGTCCCTGCTGGGCCCTTGCTGGAGAGCGCGGGGGCGCGGCCGGCCCCTCCCCTGTCCCCCCCCACCTGCCCTCCCCTGCCCCTCCCCCCGGCCGCCCCTCCCCCACCCGCCCTCCCCCCCCCCCCCCCACCCCGCATTCCCCGCATTCCCGGCCCCTGACGCGGGAGCCCCGGGACTTTCTCACCGCGCGGGCGGGCGGCCGCTTTCCCAGCCCGGCAGGCCCGGCCCAGCTATGAGAGCTATGCCCGGCATCCGCAGGTTCCCCAGCATTTTTGGGTCTGGACGTCATTGTTTCCTAAAGTAGACAGGGAGGTGGAGAAGAAACCGACCGCGGCCTCCGGGCTCCAAAGCAGAGCCGCCCTGGCCTGGACGGACGGCGCAGCGGTTAGCACACCGGCGGCCCCTGCAGGGGACTCGTCCGTTCCCGGCACCCGCCCGGGGCTCACAACCGCCTGTGACTGCAGTTCTGAGGACCCGACGTCCCCTCCCGGCCTCCGCGGGTACTGCACACTGTGCACAGATGCCCCGGCCACACACGAGCACGCACACGCACACACACATACACACCGCGCGCGCGCGCACACACACACACACACACACACACACACACTATTTAGAAGTAGAGCCGTAGCCTGGTCATCGCAGCCCTCTGGAGGCGGAGGCAGGAGGATTGTGGTGAGTTTTCAGCCAGCCTGGACTACACATGACAATTGTTTCTGAATCAAATTCAGCCCGGTGTGAAACGCGGCTTTAATCTCAGCAGAGGCAGGAGGGTCTGTGAGTTCAAGGCCAGCCTGGGCTACGCGGTGAGACCCGGTCTCCATCAGTCAATCCTGTGACATTCGGGGCTGGGAATCGCAGGTCGAGGACCCGAGATCGTCAGTGGGGTCCACTCAGCTCCTCGATTTTATTTTTCTTGTTGGTTGCTTTTCTTTTGAGCCGTGGTCTCGCTGATGATCCCAGACTAGCCTCAAAGTTGTGACAATCCCCCTGCCTCAGCACTGGGACGACGGGTGGGTGGAGTTACTTGTGGCCAGGGCCGCGCTCAGTGGAGACACTCGTCCTGCTGAAGCCCGGGGGTCCATCCCAGCAGGGCTATCCTCTGCTACATCGGGGTTTCGAGGCCAGCCTGGGTTACATGCGACCCTGGAAGGAGAGGGCCGGCGGGAGGGCTCAGTGGCGGAGCAGTGGCTGCCGAGCCTGAGGCCGGGCGTTCAGTCCTCCTCAGGACCCGTACGGACAGACGGACAGAATCCCCGGGCCTTTCCAACTCCACGAGGGAGCACACAAAAAACAAATACACGCGAGGACTTTTATTTTAATTTGCTTAAAAGCCAGGCAAGGTGGGGCACGCCCGTCACCTCAGCCTCAGCCGGGATGTCACCACGAGTTCAAGGCCAGCCCGGGCTCCAGACCGAGACAGTCTACAAACACACACTCAAATAGCCAGCTACAGTGCCAAGCAAAGAAGCCGGAGCTACTTGGAAAGCTGAGGCAGGAGGATTACGTCAACACGGAAATTTTCACTACTCGAGAATATTCTGTCAGGATATTATTATTATTGTTGTTGTTGTTGTTGCTTGAGCCGGGGTCTCATGTAGCCCAGGCTGGCCTCAAACTCCCTATGTAGACAAGGATGTCCTTGGACTTCTGGTCCTTCTGTCTTTGCCTCCCAAGATCTCGGATGACAGGCCTGAACACCATGTCCCATGCTGGAGAGGGGACCCAGGGCTTTGTGCACGCTAGGCAAGCACTCCACCAACTAAGCTACGAGCACTCTGCGCACTGAGCTACGAGCACTCTGCCTGCTGAGGCCCCGCCCCGTGCCCCTGGCTGGGAGGCTTTTACCAAACTCCCGACCCCCAGCACATTCCAGCACATGTTTTCACTCTCTGTCCCCAAGCAGGTGACTTGACCTCGTCATCTGACCACAGTTGTGCAAGGTGACAATCTGCAGGTATTTTCCTCCAAAGTCCACGTGCCTCACAAAGAGGTCACCGAGGTGGGGCTCCTGTCTCAGGGGTGCAGGAGACCCAGGGGATCCCTTGCCCCATCCCAGAGCAACTGTTTTTCCCTGGGCAGAGAAGGCGAGACTCGGATCCAGGGCCTGAGGAAGCGGGATCGCGGATATCCAGCAGACCTCTGTCTTCCCGGCCCGGTCCCAGAACCGGGTCCCTGGCGGTGACCTCATCGCGCTCCAGGCCTGGCCACTCTGTGGACTCTGCTGCAGTTATTCAGCTAGGGTTCAGGGGAGGACGTTTGTATCGATTCATAAGCAGTAGATTCACAGAGAGAACATGTAGCCCAGGCTGGCCCTGAATGCTAATCCTCCCCCCGAGTCCTGGGGTGACAGACGTGTGTTACCCCACCAGGTCCATGCACTGCTGCATGTGGTCCCCACGGTTTCGCTGACCGAGGTGAGCTCTTCACCAGGTGAACCCCAACTGCCCTGCCCCTGAGCCACAGGCACCGCCCACGGGGCTCAGCCCGGGCCCCTGCTTTTTCCAGGTCCCCCTGGGGCCATGCGGGGGGTGGGGATGCCTGTGTCCCCACGGCCTCGGGACAGTCAGGGGAGGAGCCGGAGGCTGTACACGGTTTCTCAACAGAAGGCTGCAAACCAGCCTGGCCACATTCGCAGGCCACCTCTGCTCACGCTGTTTACATTTGACTCTTGACCTGGATCTGGACGCACGCGTGCGCGCCTTTCTCCGTGGCCACGGCTGCTCGGGGTCCCCTTTCCCCTGGGTCAGGGACCTGGAGATTGCCCAAGAGAAGTCCAGAGCCGGGAGCGTCCCTGCACTGTGGCCTGTGGGCTCTGTCCTCCGTCGTAGTCAGAGAGGGACGGGACGTCGTATTCTTTTTCTTATTATTTATTGTTGTGGGGACCGAGTCTTATGTAGCACAGGCTAGCCTCAAACTGGCTGTGTAGCTGAGGGCAGTCTTGAACTCCCAGCCTCTGCTGTGTGTGCAGAGGGTCGGCACTGTGGCCAGCTTGTGTGGCGCTCCGATGGGACCCAGGGCCTCCCGCATGCTAGGCAAGCCCGGTCCCCTCTGAGCCACGAGCGCTGTTCTCGCAGGGTCCCCTGGAGGGTGGTGAAGCTGAACTGGGCTAGCGGTGGCCTCGGTCCAGGCAGCTCGGTGAGCTGTGATGTGACCAGAGTTCATGCCTTTCCACTTTACCTCCAGACCTGTTGGGGTCACAGGGTTCTCTGATAAGGGAGACCTCGTCCCAGGGGACAAAGGTCACGGTGTCACCGCAGGGAGCAAGGCCACAGTGCTCTGCACCCACGGAGCCCTGTGCACCTGCTACCCTGTTGACCCCCACCACACTGAGGCCCTGGCGCCCTCTGCCACCCGCCTGGGCCACCCGGAACCTGTCACGGCGGGGGGGGGGGTGAGCACGGCTCAGGGTGCCGTCCGGTTCCGCCGTTTTGCTCTGTCCAGGCTGCGCCCTCTGCCACCCGGTCGGAGACGGCCTGTGAATCCGTAACTGAACGCAAAATCTACCAACAAGCAAGCACATGCTGTTGTCCCAGCTCTGCAGAGCTGAGGCAGGGGGATCGGGCCATCCTCAGCTACACAGTCATGGGGGGAAGGGGGAGATGATGTGAGGCCTGTCCCCAAAACAAACAGAAAAGGAGCTGGAGAGGTGGCGTGTGTGCGTGTGCACCTCAGTGTGTGTGGAGCTCAGACCACTTCGGGAAATCTGTCCTCACGGTCCGCTCTGTAAGTCCCGGGGCTTGAACTCGGGTTCTCAGGCTTGGCAGCAGCGCCCTTACCCACCGAGTCGTCTCTGGCCCGTGCCTTCTGTCTTTGATGGAATATTACTCACCCATGAGAAAGAACAACGGGTGTGAGCAGTGATGGTGGTGATGTCCTGAGGGGAGACAGAGGCCGCTCAGGATGTGAGGCTCCTGTCCCAGGACTTCCCACCTACAGCAGAAACGAAGAACGGAGCCAAGGTTACTGAGGTCGGCTGCCATGACACAGAGCAGAAGTCAGGGCTGCAGCGGTGGCCTGCGTCCCGGAGGGGGTTACATGGCCGTATGCGCTTCCCAAACCGCTGCCCCAGGGAACCCCAAAGGGTTTCACTGTGTGTGTAGGAGCTCTTAACAAGAGCCACGTCATTGGTGGGAGTCCTAAAGAAGGGTCCTTGTCGAGGGGCGGTGGCGGTGCACGCCTTTAATCCCGATGCTTGGCAGGCAGAGCCAGGCGAATCTCTGTGAGTTCGAGGCCAGCCTGGGCTACACAGAGAAACCCTGTCTCAGGGAAGAATAAAAAGGAACGGTTGCTGTGATTTACCTCCTCCTTTTTCCTTAGTTTACTTATTGGCTTTGGTAGTGGTTGTTTTGTTGGACAGAGGTCTCAGCACAGGCTGGCCTTGAACTCACTATGTAGTCAAGGATAACCTTGGATTCCTGACCCTCCTGCCTCCACTTACTGAGTGCTGGGGAGGAGACAGGCACCTCCGTGCCTGCCCTAAGACCTTCCTGTGTGACCCGTTCTTGCCGGTCTCTCGCTGGCGTCCTCAGGGTCATGCTGTCCCTGTGGCCATGGAGCACGCCTTCGTCACTCTCGTTTATTTACTTCCTTACTTATTCATTAATTTATTTCTGAGACAGGGTTTCTCTCTGGAGCCCAGGCTGGCCTTGAACTCAGAGATCCACCTGCCTCTGCCTCCCAAGTGCTGGATCAATGGCCTGTGCCACCACCCCCCAGATTATGTATGTAGTATGTATTTATGGGTTTTGAGACAGGGTCTCACTGTGTAGCCATGGCTGTCCTAGAACTCGCCATGTAGACCAGGCTGGCCTCTGCCTCCATGCCTGGGCCTCGTTCCTCTGATCTTTGGGTTTTCCCTGTGTCTGTCAGCACCGGGCTGAGGCACTGTGTCCCCCCCTCTCTGCCTCCCACGGCCACAGGTCTCTAAGGTGGAGAATGTTTCAACCGTCTCGTCATCTTTTAGTCTCCTGTCTTCGGACTCTCGGTTGAGGAGGGTCAGGGAGGGGGTCGCATGGGTTGTATGAGGCCGGGGCCATGGCTCAGCCGCAAAGAACTGTTCCAGGAACCCGGGCACGCCTGGCCGATTCCCTGCCCCCTGGACCTCAGAAGGGGCTCCCTTGGGTACCCCAGCTCTTCCCCCCCCACCTCAGCATGTCAGGTTCCAAGCGGACCGCCTCTGAGGGCCTCAGCGGGCCGGTGAGCAGGGACACAGGGTCTCTTGGAGTCCATGGAACCAAAAAGGGACTGAGACAAAGCCCTCAGGCCCCAGGGACATGTGTGGCTGTCGGGGGGAGCTCCTGGCATGGAGTGGGTGGAGGCCCGGCCTCACACACAGCACCAGGACTCCCCACACCGTGATGCCGTCCAGCGTCCGCATCACCCAGGAGCCCCTGGGTGACTTGATGACCTGTTCCCCACCGTTTCCAGCTCTGTGTCTCTGTGAGCCGTCTCCACCAAGCGTGGTTACCAGGTCACCCTCCCTCAGGCAGCACCCGACGGTGTAATTATATCTCTCCCCAGGACGAGAGCTAAACCCCAGCCCTGGCCTCCTGGCTTCTCACTCCAGCTCCGCAGCACACACAGAGCTGCTCCAAAGGCAACGCTGTTCTGAAAGGCTGTCACCCCAAGCGGCACCCCGAGTCCTCCCCTGCTGCCCGCAGCCTGGTGCTGCAGTCCCTGTGGACACCCCCGGGAGCTCTGTCCCCCAGGGCTGCCACGTGCTGAGCCTGGTGGCCAGCCGCCTGTGGGGAGTGCGGGCAGCTGACTCAGCAGCCCGCGGGTTTGCCTGTTGTTGACTTACTACTCGTGGGGGGGGGCGTGGCTGGGCGGTGAGTCAGGGACTAGCTGGTGACACATACTTCTGCCAGGACAACAGGGGACAGCCTGCAGCGTGCAGGGAGGGCCTGAGTCGCACCTCAGAGTGAGCTGACCCATGAAAAAAAAACCATGTACCAGGAGAAGACAAAACATGTCCAGACATGTATGTGGGCAAACACAGCCATGTCCATACTGAGATATGCAGAGGTGTGTGTGTGCGCGTGCATGAGCAGTATCGGCCTGGAATCCCTGTGAGGGGATGGGGGCGTGGTCAGGGTGGAGCCCCGCCCAGAATCCCCCAGTGAGGGGCTGGGGGCGTGGTCAGGGTGGAGCCCCGCCCAGAATCCCCCAGTGAGAGGCTGGGGCGTGGTTAGGGTGGAGCCCCGCCTAGAACCCCCCCGCGAGGGGCTGGGGGCGGGGCTCCTCCGTTGAGCCCTGGCTCTGCATGCACATAGTCAAACACACATGCCCATACCGCATGCCTGTGCAGAGACCCCCTGTGCACACACAGCACACACCTGAAGACAGACACTGACCTGCTCCCGCTTCCATCTGGGCACACTGATCACACACACACCCTCACACGGCTGCATCCTTACGTGGATGTGCACACACGTGTGCTGAGCCGGACTCCCAGCCCTCCACTTCCCAGCCTCCCAGGAAAACACACACTGAGGCCTGGCCTCGTTCTCTGAACCCAACTATATTTAGCTGAAGAGAATCTTAGCTTTCCGTGTCCTGCCTAGAAGTCCTGATGAGTGATTCCTCTGCAGCCACACGCTGAGGCTCCGGCTTCTCTGCCCCTGGGTGCTGGATGTCTGCCCACACCCCAGGGAGCCAGGCAGGGCCAAAGATGTTTTTCTATTATTATTATTAATTGAAACCTGATTAAGAACTTCTTTTTTTTTTTTTTTCCCAAGACAGGGTTTCTCTGTGCAGCCCTGGCTCTCCTGGATCTCGCTCTGTAGCCCAGGCTGGCCTCGAACTCACAGAGATCCTCCTGCCTCTGCCTTCCAGAGTGCTGGGATCAAAGGTGTGCGCCACCACTGCCCGGCAAGAACATTGTTAAACTGGATGTGGTAGCTTATGCCTGTCAACCCAGACCTTAAGAAACTGAGGCAGGGAATGGCCAATTGTTCCAGGCCAGCCTGGGCTGCATACAGAGACTCTGTCACCAACAAAGCAAACAAAAGTTGATGTCTGTTCGTCTTTATCTGCAACAAAAAAGCACAAAGCGATTCCATTGAGCCTCGCTTAATGTGACATTTGATAAAACTGTGGGCAAGGGCTGACAAGAGGGCTCAGCAGGAAAAGGTGATTGCAGCCAAGACAGACCGACGACCTGTGTTCAATCCCAGGGACCCACATGGAAGGAGATAACGGAGTCCCACGAGTCGTCCCCTGACCTCTGCATGGATGCTGTAACCCATGCAAACACTCACACTCACACACACACACACACTTATGCACATGCATCTGAACATGCAAACAGGCATGCATACACAAATATTTTTCAACAATAAAATGTCAGGGCCTCCAAGATGGCTGGTCTGATAAAGACACTTGCCACCAAGCCCCAAAGAACTGGGTGAATGAGCCAGAAGAGAGCCAACTACTCTGGTACGTCCTCTGACCGCATCCACAACACACAAAATATAAATAAGTGTCATGGAGGGCTAGGGTGTGGCTCGGCACTCCGGAGGCCCTGGCGTCTGTCCCCGCTGCCCTCCCCGCCGCCTGGGCTGTCCGAGAGTCCCTCCTCGAGGTGACTTCCCCAGGAAGACCATATCATGCAGGAAACGAAAGTGAAGCCTTCACCATTGTCCCACCGACCTCGGGTAGCCGAGCCGTGCCCGGTCACTGGCTCTTCTGTCATCCTGGGGCAACAAAGCCTCCGCTTGAGTTCCCTAGCTCGGGACAGACAGACAGACAGACAGACAGTCTTCAGCTGAATTATCATCAGGCCCAGCCTGGGCCATGCCAGTCACAAGTTCTGGACCTGTTGAATGAATGAATGAATGAATGAATGAATGTGTGAACGGGTGAGGGAGGGGGCTGGGGTGACCACAGACCCTGATCCCATCCCCATCATGTCCATCTCCCAGTGATTGCTGGCCGCCTGCCACCCCAGCCGCAGGGACGGACGGACACTGGCAGGTACTGGGTGCCCGCCCCCTGCTCTGAGCAGCCGGCCAGTCCTCTGAGGGGTCCGAGGGTCGGGCCGGGTGGTTCCGGGCTCGCGGGTCTGGGCCGCAGGTTCACGTCCCTCTGTGCCCGCCAGCTCTCTGGACGCCGGGGTCCAGGCTGATGGCTGATGATGTCAGGGACTAACAACGTCGCCCAGGCCCGGAAGCTGGTGGAGCAGCTGCGCATCGAGGCTGGCATCGAACGCATCAAGGTGAGCGGCCCCCGGGGGGCGGGGTCAAGGTGAGCGGCCCCCGGGGTGGGGTGGGCGGGGTCAAGGTGAGCGGGGCCTGGGGGGCGGGGTCAAGGTGAGCGGGCCCCGGGGTGGGGTGGGCGGGGTCACCGGCGCGCTGAGCCGTGGCCTCCGCTTAGGTTCCGGCCGGGCGGCCTTGGGTTCCCCGGGCTTCTCAGCATAAAGAGACGGCTGTTGCTGTTGCCCGGCGTTCTGTTGGGACCGAGACGGGGTTGCCGAGACTGTGACCCTCCCGCGGCGTTTTTTCTCACCGTGGTCCCCTCACCCACAGTGCTCGGTCTGTCTTTTTGGCCACCACGGGTGGGATCAGGTGTCACAGACAGGAATGGAGCGGGTGGTGTCTGCTGCTGCCACAGTTTGGCGTGGTTTTCATTTCCTGCTTTTTGTTTTGTTTTAGTTTGGTTTGGGTTTTGGTTTTTCGAGGCAGGGATTCTCTGTGTAGTTTTGGTCCTTTTCCTGGATCTCACTCTGTACCCAGGCTGGCCTCGAACTCACAGAGATCCACCTGCCTCTGCCTCCAGAGTGCTGGGATTAAAGGCGTGCGCCACCATGCACACCTGGTTGGTTTTCATCTCTTGCAATAAGATTGTTTGGTTTGTGTACAAAGCGGGGAAGCTGGGGGCGTGGTCAGGGTGGAGCCCCGCCCAGAATCCCCCAGTGAGGGGCTGGGGGCGTGGTCAGGGTGGAGCCCCGCCCAGAATCCCCAGTGAGGGGCTGGGGGCGTGGTCAGGTGGAGCCCCGCCTAGAATCCCCAGTGAAGGCTGGGGGCGTGGTCAGGGTGGAGCCCCGCCCAGAATCCCCCAGTGAGGGGCTGGGGGCGTGGTCAGGGTGGAGCCCCGCCTAGAATCCCCAGTGAGGGCTGGGGGTGTGGTCAGGGTGGGCCCCGCCTAGAATCCCCAGTGAGGGCTGGGGCGTGGTCAGGGTGGAGCCCCGCCCAGAATCCCCGTCAGGGGCTGGGGGCGTGGTCAGGGTGGAGCCCCGCCCAGAATCCCCCGTCAGGGGCTGGGGGCGTGGTCAGGGTGGAGCCCCGCCCAGAATCCCCCGTCAGGGGCTGGGGTCCTCGTCCAGGACAGACACTCTCCCAGCCTGCAGGCGGCCCGAATGTCATGCCCCAGCACCACCAAACATAACAACAGGGTTACACTGATCCGCAGGCCTCAGCACGTATTCGTATTCATGGGCTGGGAAGGGGCGCTGGGCCCCAGGCGCTTTCAGCGGGGATGAACAGAACCCTCTCGGGCTCGGTGCTGTGTGGTCACAAATGGGCTTGATCCCACGTGACCCCAGCCCTTGGGGCCGGCCGGGCGGGCAGAGGACTCCTCACCGGAGGCCCGTGGGCCCCGGCCGCAGGTTTCTGCGGACAGACCCGCTCAGCCAACGCATTCCTTGGGGCGGAGCAGAGAGCGCGGTCCCGGATGAAGTGGTTTTGTGTCTGAGCGGGTGCCAACCCCGGCCTGAGCGGGGCGGGCGCTCGGGGTGGTTCATCCCGCCGTCTTTGAAGTCGGGAGGGGCCCTCACATCAGCCAGCCCGGTCTGCGGGTGGCACGGGTGTCATTAGCCCGGTCACCCTCGCGGGCACCCTGGGGTTCTGCATCCCTTCCGCAGTCACCGAGGCCTGGGAGGACTCCGTGGCAGGGACTCGAGTGTCCGGCGCCCACACCAGCTATTCTGAGGCCTCGCAGTCTATCCTTGGGGTCCCAGAGGGAGAATTTCCAGGCAGGGGTCTGCATCTGCGTGTTCAAGGGCAGCCGCCGAGGGCACTGCGTGGCGTTTCCCCTCTGCGTGGGTGGAATGGTCCCCAGGGCTGGGCAGCCGGGCGGGGCCAGGTCCCCAGTGTCCCAGCGACCAAGATAACGGGGCTTCAGATCAGCGGCGTGGAAGGCGGGTGTGGGGGGGAGGGAGTCCGGTCTCTGGGGCCAACCCGGGCACCAGAGTGAGACCCCGTCTCCAAAGCGAAGACCTGTGGACTACTTAGTACGGGGGTGCTGGTTCAGGGCTGATAGCTCAGTGAGTAGAGTGCTTATCGCTTGGTTGCTGGAGTGCTCATGCACGCACCCTGGGTCCTCACCAGACACGGCGGTGCACGCCTGTCATCATCCCCAGCTAGAGACCCTGTGTCAGAAAATCAAAACAACAATGGCGGCCTATCAAGATGCAGAAGCCGCGGCCGAGGTGCCCAGCACAGCCAGCAGCCCCCGGGGACCGGACGGGGGCCGTGCAGGGGTGTGACCACGCCCCCATCCGCCTGACCACGCCCCTCACTGGGGATTCTAGGCGGGGCTCCACCCTGACCACGCCCCAGCCCCCCTCACTGGGGATTCTGGGCGGGGCTCCACCCTGAACACGCCCCCAGCCCCTCACTGGGGATTCTAGGCGGGGCTCCACCCCGACCACGCCCCCAGCCCTCACTGGGGAGTCTAGGCGGGGCTCCACCCTGACCACGCCCCCAGCCCCTCACTGGGGATTCTGGGCGGGGCTCCACCCTGACCACGCCCCCAGCAGGACCATAAGTCACTCAAAGCCTGTTTCAGGAGCCATCTCCTTATTCCATCTCCATCCCCTAGCAACCATGCACCCACTTCCTGTCGCTGGATTCACTTGCTCTATAACTATCTTGACATGGAGTCCACACTGCGTGGCCTCTTGTGTCTGATTCTCTCACCGAGCGATGTCCTCAGAATCTCTCCATGTTGTAGCCTGTGTCGGAGCCTCGTTCCTTTTTGTGGCTGTGTAGTATTCCACAGCCCGTGTGCCGGGGTTTGAGCGGCCATCATCATCTGACTGCCCTCCCTGCTTGCGCCTCCCAGGTCTCCAAAGCCTCTTCAGAACTGATGAGCTACTGTGAGCAGCATGCCAGGAACGACCCCCTGCTGGTCGGAGTGCCGGCCTCGGAGAACCCCTTCAAGGACAAGAAGCCGTGCATAATCCTCTAGCGCCGGCCCTGCTCCCGACGCCTCCCCGCCCCGCCCGCCATGGTCCGATTCTTACTGCGAGAAAAACCGAATTCCTCGGGCTCCGAAGGAGCAGAAGCCCGCGCGAGGGCCGAGCCCGGGTTAGGGTGGCGCTTGGGCCCCGCCGTGCGCCTCTGAGCGCCCCGATGTTCGCCTCCCCCCTGCCGTCCAGTGTCCCCGGGGCCCCGAGGGACGTGACCAGTTCTTCACGCTCCCCTCGCAAGCGTGAGGACCTGAGTTCTAATCCCGCATACAAAGCCCAGTGCAGCCGGGCGGTGGTGGCGCACGCCTTTAATCCCAGCACTCGGGAGGCAGAGCCAGGCGGATCTCTGTGAGTTCGAGGCCAGCCTGGGCTACAGAGTGAGTTCCAGGAAAGGCGCAAAGCTACACAGAGAAACCCTGTCTCAAAAAACCAAAAAAAAAACAAAACACAAAACAAAAACAAAGTGCGGCCGCACAGGTCTGCACCCGGCGCGCACGGGGCCGAAGGCAGGGTCCGAGGGGCGGCCGCGCTGTCACCGACCTCCGGAGGGGGGCCCAGCCTCGCTTGCCCCGCACGCCGTGCGCTGCCGGCGTCCCTCCCGGCGTCCCTGTCCTGCGCACGGCCCTCTCCACCCGGGTCTGCACGCAGCGGGGCCGTTGCGGCTGTGGCCGGATGCGGGATTTTGTCTCCTAAGCCTGAGCCCCACGTGGTCCCGGTGGCCCCCGTTCCCTCCCCGTCCCCAGCCACCAAGGACAGACATGCAGACTCAGTTATCCTGAAAGTCAGAGAGGGGGTCACAGAGGTGGGCGGGGTCCTGCGTCCCACATGGGGGAGGTCACTGTGACTCCGCATCCCCTCCCCTCGCTGGACCAAATCACCTTCCAACTAGCTGGAACCGGAGACCCTCAGTGTGAGCACCGCAGACCAGTTCTGCACTGCACCTCACTGGAGATCCTGGGCGGGGCTCCGTCCTGACCACGCCCCCAGCCCTCACTGGGGATTCTGGGCGGGGCTCCACCTGACCACGCCCCCAGCCCTCACTGGGGATTCTGGGCGGGGCTCCACCTGACCACGCCCCAACCCCTCACTGGGGATTCTAGGCGGGGCTCCACCCTGACCACGTCCCCAGCCCCTCACTGGGGATTCTGGGCGGGGCTCCACCCTGACCACGCCCCCAGCCCTCACTGGGGATTCTGGGCGGGGCTCCACGCCTCCACTGTTTTTATTTTGTTCCCTGGAACTGGAGATCTTCCTGCCTCGGCCTCCAGAGTGCCTGCATGACAGGTCTCTGCTTCCTTGCCCGGCATCGGGCTGGCGGTGGAGGAGGCGACCTGCTCTCCACACACGGCAGTAACAGCACAGGCAGCCCCTGACGAGGCTTGGCTGTGCCAGCGTGGACTGCCGCCATACCTCACAGGCATCCTAAGCACCCGGATGATGATGGATTCGAGAGAGCCCTGCTGCCTCAGGCCCCTCCCAGAAGACCAGTGTGGGAGCGAGCGGCAGAAATGAAGCCAGTCCAGTTATGTCCTACGGCCTTGGTGGGAATCAGCTTCCAAGAGCTGCACCAGGCTGGTCCCTGGACAGCTGCCCAAACTGCCCACGGGGAAAGGGAATGGGGCTCACACACGCCGGCCGCCTCGTGTCCCAGCCCTCCAGGCACAGCCTACCTCGTAGGTAAGGTGTCAGGGAGAGACGTCTGCAGTGAGACTAAGGGGAGACATTGTAGGTGCTAAGAGGGGACCCCGTCTCCCCCTCCCTGGGCTGGCTCCCAGAGGGCACAGACTTAAGGTCAGACCCCTCCCGTGCATCTGCTCCCCATGACTGGTCAAGGAGGGTCAGGGACATTGGGGAACCTGACCCCCAAACCAGTGTTGGGATCAGAAAAGCCACTGTGTCTCCCCAAAACTACAGCCACCTTGCGTTAGAGTGGGAACCGGGGCCCCAGGGTGTGCGTACCCAGCCTCACTAGCAAAGAGAGAAAAAAGCACGTGCTGGGGACCGGGGTGGCGGCCCAGTGGGCAGAGCACTCTCCTAGCATGCCAGAGAGCCTAGCTTCCATCCCCAGCTCACGGCACCCAGGCCTGGGCACACTGCGGAGGTGGAGGTAGGAGGATCAGGACTTCATGGTCATCTTCTGCTACATGATGAGTTCAAGGCTAGCCTGGACTACAAGAGACCATGTCTCAACACCAGAAAACTCAGCGCGCTCCTTCGCCGTCCCTGCTTCCACTGCCTCCCTCAGGTGGGGTTGCTGGCAGCGGAAGTCATGGCCAGTGTTTGGTGGAAGCAGCTTTTCCTATCTCCACTCTAGGGGGGGAATCAAATCAACATCTACGCCTGAACCTCCAACTGCCCCTCCCCAGGTGACCCACAGACCAAGGGCAAAAGTGGCCTCTCGTTCCCCAAGGAAGGTGGGACATGCTTTACAGTGTTTCCAGGATGGACCTTGGGCCTCAGAATAGTCCCCGGGTCCCATCCCAGCCACCAGAGCCCTGCCTCGGCTTGGAGAAGCCAGGACACAACAGCAACCAGGAGCCAGGCTGTGGTGACTGGCGTACACCTTTAACCCCTGCTGAAGGCAGAGGCTAATGAGTCTCTGTGAGTTTGAGGCTAGCCTGGTCTACAGAGCGAGTTCCGCACAGCCAGGGCTATAGAGACACAGTCTAAAAAAGGAAGAAAAGGGGAAAAGCAGTGAGATCTGCTTCCTCTTGGTGACCGAGGAGAGACTTCCAGCCCAAGGAGAAGCCGCCAAGCCCTCCCTCGTCCTCAGCAGAAGCCACAGGCGCCCTCTGAGCGAGCGTCTCAGACACAATGGCCGACGTCACGGGACGTCACGCGGCACTTCTGTTTCCTGCACTCCACGCCAGGCCCCGGCTCCCCTCTTCTGTCTGCATTGTGACTTGGTTGGTTTTTATTTCTGATTTTAAAAAAGAATTCTGTTGTGCCACACCCACTCTGGCAGTGTTTAATATTGTGTGGAATGAGGGTCACGGCGATGTGAATCCTCCATAATAAAGGCTCAGTCTTCCTTTTACCTGACTCCAGACGCTTGGTTTCTCTCCCTGGCTGGGACAGCTCAGGTGATGGACTCTGGCCAATCATCCACACCCCCTTCCTTCAGGGATTCCATCCACAAGGCCTGGGATGAGGGAGGGGCGAGGTTCAGTCCTGGTGGATGACAGATCTGCACACGGAAGGGTTTTGTTTTGAGACAAGGGTCTCATGCAGCCCAGGCTGGCTCCAAACTCATTGTACAGCAAGGGCTAACCTTGAACTCCTGATCTGGGTGATAGGGTATGGCCGCCATGCCTGTTCATGCAGTGCTGGGCATGGGAGCGTGGGCTTTTCTGTTCCGGCTGAGTGAGGGCTCCGCCCACCGAGCTCCACCTCAGCCTCTGGTTTTGTGTTGAGCAGACACACCGCATACCTGCCTAGAGCAGCCCAGTCAGGGCTCGGAACACGGCTCGGTGAAGATGACTCACATCTGCTGTGCAAAGGTCCTGGGTTCCATCCCAGTGCTGTAAAAAATAAAAGACCTTTTACCCCTAGACAGTTGTGGGGTCAGAGGTTCAACGCAGGCATCCTTGGTCGCAGTCCGTCCTCCTGCCTCTTTCCAAGGACCTGATGGCTGACAGCAAGCCCTGGATGATCCAGGATGGTCCCCAGCTCAGAGTCCTCTGCTTAGCCCATCTGCGAAGTCTGTCTGCTCAGAGAGATGCTGTGTTGCAGGCCTGAGGGCGCGGATGACGTGGTCTTTGGGGCCGGTGAGCAGCAACCTGCAGCCTGGCTCCCAGGGAGGCCTAGCGTGAGGCAGATGTTTATCTGCTGCTGTTCGCGTTATGACCCGAGGTCCAGGGGTGAACTCAGGACAGCAAGGCGGGGAGGGAGAGCAGGCGGCGGCGGGAAGAGTTTGTGTTGTTGGCTCTGCCACCACTTAATGTGGTCTGCGGTTGCCTCGGAGGGACCATGGCCTCGTAAACTCACCTGGGCCTTATTCTCAGGGTCCAGCTGAGGAGCAGGGGAGGGTCAGTGTCCCCGCCCCCCAGCCGCCCCGCTCTGTATGTAAGCAGACAGGCTCCTCCGTGCAGGATGTCATACTGTGTGACATCAGCCGTGACTTCTCCCAGCCAGCCTTCTAGGCTAGTGAAGAGGACAGGAATTGCAGGAAGTTTAGGGGGGGCAGGGAGTGGAGGGGGGGGCGGGGAGTGGAGGCGGCACTTTACAAAGTGCCGGGAAGACTCAGGACAAAAGAGAACAGGGCACATTTCCGGAAGTGTCTGATGCTTTGAGACAATGACAGCAGCATCCCTGGGCCAAGTGAACACGCTGGTGAGTCACGGACACACACACGCCCATGGGCTCACACTCCCTCCACATCAACTTCTCAGAGACGCGAAGGGCGCTAGAGGGCTTTGTGTGAGCTTTCTCACGACAGAGGGGGACCACAGCCGCGAGGAGAAACCAGATGCAGAGGCTGAGGCAGGAGGATCTGGAGTTCCAGGCTAGCCTGGGCTATAGAATGGGACCCTGGTGCTGGAGAGACAGTACAATGGTTAGAGCTCTTGCAGAGGACCAGAGTTCGATTCCCAGCACCACATGGTGGTTCACAACCGTCTGCAAATCCAACTCCAATTCTAGGGGATCTGACACCCCCTTCTGACCTCTGTGGGCGCTGCATTCACGTGACGCACTGACAGACATATACACAGGAAACACCCATGCACATGAAAAGAATAAATAAAATTAAACTGGGCAGTTGGCTGCACACACCTCTAATCCCAGCACTCAGGAGGTAGAGCAGGGGGATCTCTCTGAGTTCAAGGCCAGCCTGGTCTACAGAGTGAGTTCCAGGACAGCCAGGGCTACACAGAGAAACCCTGTCTTGATAGACAATAAACAAACAAATTAAATTTAGAAAGAAAGAATGGAACCCTGTCTAGATGGACGAATAAATAAAGAGATAGATGTTGAGTAGACCCTAGGTAGGTATGTAGCAGATGGTGGATGGATAGATATAGATAATAGTTAGAGAAATGGATCAATAGATGGTGGATGGATGGATATATAGGTAAAACAATAAGGCAAAAGCCTCACCCTGTATCGGTCTGAATAAGTAACTTTAGAGCTGTAACATGGGAGATGAGGGCGTGGCGAGGATGTGGGTGGCTCTGTGATGCTGTGGCCCCCATCTCTGGAGAAAGTACAGCATTCGCTCACCTCCCATGATTCCTCGGTCCACAGCTCTGCTCACAGCTGCTCACCTGGGAGAAAGGAAAACACACATGCAAAAAGTCCTAGAAAAACGGAAAGTCAGGCATTTGCCCGTGACCTCAGAATTCAGGGATCAGGGGATGATGACTTCCAGGCCAGCCTGGGCTACACAGTGAGACGCCGTTTCAAGAATAAACAATTCAGCAAATGAACAAATGTGGAAAGAAATGATCAGGGCCGGAGAGATGGCCAAGATTTTAAAAGCTTGATGCTTTCAGAAGATCTAGGTTCTGTTCCTAGCGCCCACATGACGGCTCACACTGCCTATGACACCAGCTGTAGGGGACCCGACGCCCCCTTCTGGCCTCTGTGGGAACTGCCACTCACATGCCACACACAGACACACACGTGCTACACATAACTAAAAGCAGATTTTTTTTTTTTTTTTTTTTTAAAGAAAGAAAGGAATGTTCTGAGCAGCTCCTAAGGCTGGAAGCATGTCAGGCATTCGGCCATAGGTGAACAGAGAAAGAAAACATGCTCATACCATAGGATGCCACTCAGCCATGGGAAGGCACATGCAGCTGGCACAGGGTGACTCAGGAACACTCTGTACTCAGTGAAACAGCTTCACACAGAGGAGAACAGTGGGAGTCTACAGACAGCAGGTGACCCTTGGATGAAGGCTGTGATCACCAGGCGCCAGCCCCAAAGATGCCCACCCCTTAACGGAAGAGCCCAGAGCTTGGGGGCCTGTGTAGAACCAAAGAACATGACCGGAGGGTCCTGAGCATTCTAGATCATCCAGGGTCCCAAGGCCACCACAATCTCAGGGCTTTTACCAGGGAAATGTAAGCAAATGTCTATTTGACAGGTGTGGGGGCTCAGGAGGTGGAGGCAGGAGGATTACTGTGAGTTCAAGGCCTTGGAAAATCCTAGATGAGGTGGAGGGTGGAGGTGGCTGGAGAGATGGCTCAGAGGTAACCAGTACTTCTCCTCTTGTAGAGGGTCCAGAAGCCCTGTGACTCCAGCTCCAGGGGATGCAACGCCCCCTTCTGGCCTCCGTGGGCACTGCAGGCACAGAGTGTACAATAAACAGGCAACACCCACACATTAGAGACAGACAGATGTCTGTCACCCAGACAGAACACGGACAGACCAAAGACAGGTTCCTGCCAGAATAGCTTTTTGTTTGTTTGTTTGTTTGAGACAGGGTTTCTCTGTGTAGCCCTGGCTGTCCTGGAACTCACTTGTAGCCCAGGCTGGCCTTGAACTCACAGAGATCCGCCTGCCTCTGCCTCCCAAGTGCTGGGATTAAAGGCGTGTGCCACCACTGCCCAGCTCCAAAATAGCTTTGTAAGCCAATGAGGCTTTTAAAAAATTGTTCTTAAACTGGGAAGCACAGCCAGGCGGATCTCTGTGAGTTCGAGGCCAGCCTGGTCTACAGAGTGAGTTCCAGGAAAGGTACCAAAACTACACAGAGAAACCCAGTCTCCAAAAACCAAAAACCAAAGAACAAACAAACAAAAAATTATTTTCCTGAAGGCCTTTTACTTATTTTGGTTATTTATTTATTTATTTATTTATTTATTTATTTATTTAGAGTCAGGGCCTCTCTGTCTAACCCTGGCTATCCTGGGACTTACTGTGTACCTCAGGCTGGTCTCAAACTTGTGGTGATCCTCCTGCCTCTGCAGTGTGAGGATGACAGGAATGCACTGTCACACCTGGCATGGTCCAGGGACATAGGCCACTCAGGGAGCTGCCCACTGGGCAGTCCCACCCCAGCGGCAGGGTCGACTCATCGGTAGCTGTCACTGGAGTTCCCAATCTCAAGGCAACAGGGTTCCTGTTGTGTGCTCTGGCACCCCACACGCCAAGTGTGGCTGAAAGAGAGGGTCGGCCCACACCGCGGGTGTTTGCACAAAAGCATGAGGACCTGAGTTCAAATCCGCAGCACCCAAGTTAAAAAGCAGACACAGTAACACACACTCTGCCCCAGCACTGGGGGGTGGAGAGGGCCGGCCGGTCAGTCTAGCCCCATCAGTGAGCTCTGGGCTCTGGGAGAGACCGTGTCTCCAAAAACAAGGTGAAAAACACAGTTGATGTCACCCTCTGGCCTCCACATACTAAAACACCCCAAAGTAAGCTGAGCTACGAGCCATGCTGGGTGCCACTCAGAATGCCAGGCCCCCACCTCTGCAGATGCAGCTCAGTCCCTGCCCCAGGGTGTGGATCCACACGGGGAGGGCATGGCGGCCTCCACAACAGGACTGGAGTAAGGAAACGCTTTCCCCGATGTACCGAGACCCATCTGTCACCCAGCTGTCACGGGGAGGACTTGAGGTGGCACTTCCTGAGCCGACTTTCCCTGTTCTCCCGTTCCTAGTCACATACATCTCCTCTCTGGCAGAGAAGGGGCGGCTCCTGAGACTCACAGGGAACCTTAAGAAAATTGCACACCTCGGGCGCACGCGGCCCATGAACCCCGGGCTGGGGCTTCTGTGAAGAAGAAACAATTGTATGGTAAGAGGAGGCTACTCCTGTCCCCAGCCACACAGCCGAGTCCTTAGCCATGCCCTGGCAGGCTGTCAGGGCATCTGGTCCCCAAATGCTACCTACGTAGTCCCAATAAGCTTATTTGGTCCCCACACAAATAAATAAGTTTTAAAAAGTAATAAGCCAGGAGGTGGTGGCGCACACCTTTAATCCCAGCACTCAGGAGGCAGAGGCAGGAGGATCTCTGTGAGTTCGAGGCCAGCCTGGCCTACAGAGTGAGATCCAGGACAGCCGGGGCTACACAGAGAAACCCTGTCTCAACAAAATAACAATGTAATCGAAACAAAAACCAAAACTTTTTGAGACAAGTTCTCACTCTGTTTCGCTGACTGACCCCGAGCTCACCAAGCAGACCAATTTGGCCTGGAGCTGACAGAGGTCTGCCTGCCTCTCTCCCCGAAATGCTGGGATTGAAGTCAGGGGCCGCTAATAAACACTTTTCTCCCCCACAAATAAATAAATAAATAAATAATGTAGTAAAAGTACTTTTAAGGAAGCAGGCTTCCCAGGAACAGTCAGCACCGAGTCCCTGACTCTGACCAGACCTTCTCCACACAGCAGCGGGCGCTTGCGATGACCCATTTCACTGTTCCATCGAGGGACTGTCTGGATCAGGCCGCCTGTGCGCGGACAGTGGATCAGGCCCGTCTGTGCGCGTGCCCGTCGGGGATCCTTCAGATTTCACTGACGTGGGGAGACCCAGCTGCCCAGGCCGCGCCTTTCCCCACGCAGGATGGCCCTGAACTCTGTAAGAAAGGGGAAACTGAGGACCCGCCTTGTTCTCTGATTCGACGGCTGCTTCAACTTCCTGCTGCCCTGAGAACCCTGCAGGGATGGGCTGGAACCCGGATCCCCTCGGGGTGTTGCCTCTTCTGGGGCGTTTATCACAGCAGCAGAAAGAGCTTTAACACACCGGCCAAGGCTGCTGAAGGGACACAGGGGTGAGGGGGACGTTCCCAGGGAGGGCAGGGTCACGGGGGGGGGGGGGTCCCCAGCAGGCCCCGCTCTCTGCAGGACGCGTGGGGGACTCCGACCTTGGAACCGGCCGGGTTGGCGGTGGAAAGAGTGACGGAATGCCGCGCTGGCTGGCGGCCTGAGAATGCACCCTCTCACTTTCGCCGGAATTTATCATCCCGGGAAGAACTCCAGCGCCTGTTCCCGTCAGACTGCAGCGGCAGCCTGTGTGCAGGGGGCCGGGCCCGCCGACAGGTGCGCAGGGTCGGGACCGAGGGTGGTAGCCACCCTGACCCTTCTTCACACCCAAGGATCGTCCCAACCCTCGGGCTACAGCCTTAAGGGCGTGTTTCAGGACCTCAAGGACGAGCCCAAGGCCTTGTGCGTGCCTACCCCGACCACGCCCCAGCCCCCTTCCCCCCCCGACCACGCCCCAGCCCTTCACTGGGGATTCTAGGCGGGGCTCCACCCTGACCACGCCCCCAGCCCTCACTGGGATTCTGGGCCGCCCCCCCCCCCCCCAGCCCTCACTGGGGATTCTGGGCGGGGCTCCAACCCGACCACGCCCCCAGCCCCTCACTGGGGAATTCTAGGCGGGGCTCCACCCTGACCACGCCCCCAGCCCCTCACTGGGGATTCTGGGCGGGGCTCCAACCCGACCACGCCCCCAGCCCCTCCTGATTCTGCGGGCTCCACCCGACCACGCCCCCAGCCCCTCACTGGGAATTCTAGGCGGGGCTCCACCCTGACCACGCCCCCAGCCCCTCACTGGGGATTCTGGGCGGGGCTCCACCCTGACCACGCCCCCAGTCCATCACTGGTGATTCTAGGCGGGGCTCCACCCTGACCACGCCCCCAGCCCCTCACTGGGGATTTGGGCGGGGCTCCACTCTTGGCAGGTGACCTCTGTGGTCAGAGATGCTGGATTATTCCCTGGAGCCTGAGTGCGTGCTTGGAATCAAAACTGTCCTGCCAGGCAGTGGTGGCTCCCGCCTTTAATCCCAGCACTCAGGAGGCAGAGGCAGGAGGATCTCTGTGAGTTTGAGGCCAGCCTGGTCTACAGAGCGAGATCCAGGAAAGGCGCAAAGCTACACAGAGAAACCCTGTCTCGGGGGAAAAAACAAACAAACAAACAAACCAAAAAACAAAACTGCTTCTTTTGATCTTCAGCTCCAAAAAAAAAAACCCAAAAAAACTGTCCTCTCTTGCAGTGACGAGTGTGGTTCACGGCCGAGCCACCTTTTTGCCCATGTCATCCTTTTTTCCCATAAATGTCACAAAATCCTGAGCTTTTCAGCGCTTCTTCATCATGCACTCGGCCGGTGCCCCCTTGTCCCACACTTACCCCCCGGTACTGATTCCTTCCCTCTCTGAACCTCCCCCCCATCATATTTTCACATCTATATTTCATATACAAGATCAGGTAACTTTTTTCTTTATTAAGAAATTTTTATTCATTTTACGCACCAACCACAGATCCCCCTCTCTTCCCTCCTCCCGCTCCCCCAGCCTTCCCTCCTCAACTCACTCCCCATCCCCCCCAAAAAAAGGTAAGGCCTCCCATGGGGAGTCAGCAAAGCCTGGAACATTCAGGTGAGGCAGGTCCCAGCCCCTCCCCCTGCATCAAGATCCAGGGGATACAAATCGGAAAGGAGAAAGCCAAGCTTTTGCCATTTGCAGATGGCATGATAGTCTACATAAGTGACCCCAAAAATTCTACCAGGGAGCTCCTACAGCTGATCAACACCTTAAGTGGTGTGGCAGGACAAGAAGATGAGGTCATTGTTTCCGGACTCTGGCTTAGTGTGTTTAATGCAGCGACCCCTGTCTTCTACCTTCCCAGACTGGCCCACGGCCATCACAATGTCCCAGAGGTGAACACACAAGGGGGAGGAATCTGAGGTCTCCCTTGGCTTCAGAGTGAGCTTGGGGCCAGCCCGGGCGAGGCAGAACCAGCTCTGACTTCCGCATCTGGCCAGCAGTTTCCTCTGCACATCCGGCCCTTTTCTCTGAAGATGCGCTGTCTTGGGCCCTGCCGGGGCTGCGCAAGGTGCCCGCTTCCTTTCCCCGAAGCCAGGGCCCCGGGCGGGGATCCCAGCTGGGCCTTAGCACCTCAGCCTCCTGATCCTGCTTCCGGGAGCCAGGCTCGGAGCAGCTGAGGGGCAACTTCAGGAGTCGGGGGACATCCATGACCTGGGGGCTGTTCGGGAGCTAAGGGCGGAGCAGTCTCCTGGGATTACAGGCATGGGCTGCTGCACCCAGCTTTATGTGGGGGCTGGGGGTCCAAACTCACATAGCCATTGCTTTGCGGACTCAGCCATATCTCTGCCCTCCCCAAATTCTATTATTTTAACGAGGTGGAACATCTGTCATCTAAGCACTCTGGAGGTCGAGGCAGGAGGCTAGCCACAAGTTCCAGAGTATACACACTCCGCTCTGCTTCCCCCGGGGCTACATAATTAAGACTCTGTCTCAAAACAAAGCAAAACAACAAGATTCTGTTATTCTGAGTGTGAACACTGAGGACAGGTCTGCCATCCACGGCAGAGTGAGCCGTCAGCCACACAGGCCTCTGCTAAGCGAGACCGCATGGCTACAGAATGACCAGGACAGCCGTGACATGGCGTAGGTCACCACCAAGGGCCAGCCAGGAGCATGTGCTGGTGTGTGTCACAGTCATGAGACCCTGGGAGCACATTCCAGGGCCTCAGTTTCCTGCTCTGTGATCTCTCACCCTTCAACCTCACAGATTAGTGAGGCTGGGGACCCCAGATGCTGCCCTCAGCTGGGCTAGGGTACTCCAGCACTGATCACTGGAGTGCTAAGTGCTAGAGTACTAAGTACTAGGAGGTACTGGATTTAGCTGAACTTCCGTGTGTCCTTCCTGAGACCTGGCTCAGTCCTCTGCATGAATCCTACTCCAAGGAATCAAATATGGTCATTGACAAAATCAGGTCATATCCCGAAAGGAGGCCCCCAGTGGTGAAGAAACTGTCTCAAGGTGCAGTGTCAGAGGTAGTATCGCCGGGCAGAGGAGGCACACGCCTTTAATCCCAGCACTCGGGAGGCAGAGGCAGGGGGATCTCTGTGAGTTCAAGGCCAGCCTGGGCTACAGAGTGAGTTCTAGGAAAGGCGCAAAGCTACACAGAGAAACCCTGTCTAGAAAGAAAAAAAAAAAAAAAAAAAAAAAAGAAGAAAGAAGAAGAAGAACCCATGGAAATAAAACCCTGCTCTCCCTGCCCCATCCACAAGCACCTTCCATGCCTCAGTTTCCCCTCACCATGCAGCCCACCTATGAGGACAAGGTATCCCCCACCAAAGAGATGCTGGGCATTCGTGACATCCCCAGAATGAGGTGAAAGGTTAGAGCCAGGGGGAGCCCCACCCTGTCCTGGAGGTGGATTTTAGGTGTGGGGTGTCACGGATTCCTGGAGGCTGGAAGGGTTTGCTCACTGGAATCCTGGGCACACCCTTCCCCCATCAGAGGACAAGGGGATGTCCCTTCCCTGAGGCTGTGCCCGCCTCTGTGTGATGTGTGAGACCAGCCTAGGGTCAGCCAGCTAGGAGGAGGAGGAAGAGGAGGAGGAGAGGCAGGCCAGCCAGGCTGGGTGGTGGAGTTCCCAATGCAGCTAAAAATAGCCATGGAAAGTACTACGTGTCTCCAAATAGAAAGCAGCCTGTTTGGCCCAGCAGAAGGCCAGGGCAGGCAGGAGAGAGCACAGGATTGAGAGGTGCCCAGGGGACCCTTCCCCGAAACCTCTCCTTCCTCCTGCCCTTCCCAGCCCCCCTCCCCAGGGCCGCTGTCCCCAAGCCTGCACAGAGTGTGGGGACCCCAGAAAACGAAGCCAACGTGCTCCCTCCTGCCCAGGTCCTGGCTGGCCTCAAGACTGCTGACCTGGGAACTGGGAGGGCCCAAGCCACCCAGGCTAAAAATAGCTCTCACCTCCTCCCAGGCTATATTTAGAGTCTTGTCTGCCTTGGAGTCAGCGGGAGCCAGTGGGCACACCCCACCCGACCAGGCAGGCCGGCCAGGCATTCTGGCTCCCATGTGGGCACCGCCTCAGGCCGCAGCAAAGGCCAGCAATGGAGAGCAGTCAACGCCGGGTTGCAGGGCTGGCCACGACTGTGCTGTGTGGAGCCAGGTCCCCCAAAGACCCTCTCTGAGCCAGCTTGTGCAGAATGGACTGGGGGCGATGAAGGGCAAGGGGCCACCCTGCAGAGAGTGTTGGCGTGCTCGTTTGGAGACAGGGTCTCTGGGAGCCCAGGCTCACCTCACACTCATTCTGGAGCTGACCCCTGACACTCCGGACTCTCCCAAGGGCTGGGATGGCAAGCGTGTGCGCTTCACCCCGGCGAGGGGAGCCAGGCGGGAGCCAGTACACTGAACTTCAACCTCAGGCCTGGTTTGTTTGTTTTCTTTTGGAGACAGGGTCCCTTACGTAGCTCCAGGTGGCTTCAAGCTCACAGCAATTCTCCTGCCTCAGCCTCCTGAGCTGTTGGCATGAGAGGCTTGCATCACTATGTCAGCAGGTTTGTGCTTGCTGGGGATGGAACCCAGGTTGGGTTTTTTTTTTTCTTTTCCAGCCAGGAAGGCACTGTACCCACGGAGCCCGACCCAGCCCTACCGGCTTTGGGATAAAGACATTTCCGGCCCGAAATAAGCCTGGATCAGGTGCCCGAGACCTCAGCTTGCGACCCTGTGGCCACAGACATGAGTTGGCAAGGCAGGCAGGACACAGCCTCAGTTTCCCCATACATGAAACGAGGCTCACATAGCTCCAGGCCACAGCCGTCTTGGGCGCTCGAATGCACACACGCACCCCGGAAGACACAAAGGCAAAGCCGCGGACGGTTTCTATTTCTTCGTCCATGTGCCCAACCCGCGCAGAATCAAACGTAGGGCTGATGTCATCCGAGCCCGGGTCCAGCGTGGCCCACGCAAGCCGGCGCCACCGTCACGGGCGTTCTCGGCCAGGGAATCCCGGCCCGGGTGGAAACCCGTGACGCCCGCCCGCGCAGGTCTGCGGGCTCCAGGCGCGGTGGGCGTGGCGCGGCGGGCGTGGCCGGGCCCGGGGGCGTGGCCGGGCCCGGGGGCGTGGCCTCGCCCTCCAACTGCTGCCAAGCCAGCGTCCTGGTGCCCTGGTGCCCGCGTGCCCCGGGGAGTGCACGCACCCGTGAGCTTGTGACATCCCCGAAACTCACGCGGGCAGTGATCCCGCGCGGGATGCATTGTGGGATTAGGGTCTGTGCAGCCGCAGGCTTGCCGTGAGTGAGGGACAAGTGGACACTAAACCACCCCCAGGCAGTACCGCTGCACAAGCTGAGCCCGGTGCGCGCCTGTCGTCCCAGCACATGGGTGACATAGGCAGGAGGGTTGGAAGTTCAAGGTCATCCTAGGCTGTACAGTGAGTCTGAGGCCAGCCTGGGCTACGTGAGACCCTTCCACGCCCTAGCCTAAATCAAGATCTGAGGGGGCAGGAATGGAGAGGAGGTCCCCCAAAGTATCCCCTCCCCTGACTGGACACCGCACACACCCTGCAGGTGCCCCGAGCCTGTGGGCGTGGGGCCGCCACGATGACTGGCGGGCCGTTCACTGTCTCCTCACTCGTCTGGGATCTAATTACCGTCAGGGTGAGACGGCCTGGCTGGAAAGATGAGCACATCCCAGGGTGTCTGCAGCCTGTCTGGGTCTCCCCAGTCATTCACAGTCAGTTCCCCTGGCAGGAAAGGAGAGCCCGGGCGGGGTCCGGGCTGACCTTGCTGTGGTCACTTGGAGGGGGGACGCTTTCGTTTCTATGTGGGTCCTGGGAGGTGGGGATGGCTGAGTGACCTGGGCTCCTTCTTATCCATGGTGTGCAGGTCCCCAGCAGACAGACGGAAGGAGCAGCCAGTTACTGGGAGAAGGAGAAAGCCAGAAGTAGCTCCTGAAAGTTAACCCTCTGCCATCCACACCCACGGAGTGGCACCTCTGCATTCCTCGCAAAATAAGTGAAATTAAAAACACTTTTAAAGTAAAAGGAGAAGGAAAGAAAAGATATGATTCTGGGTGTGAGGAGGGAGTCCCGAGCACCATCCTCTCATCCCCACTCCGGATCTCAGCCTCCCCCAGGGCCTCACCACGGTCCTCCCAGCAGGGCCCCTACCAGATGCCCTCCCTGCCCGCAGGACAGGGAGATCCTTCCCTCTTGGGGCCTCAGTTTCCCCACTGTGGAATGAGAAGAGGCTTCTGATGGTGCCTGGATGTCAGTTTCCCAAGACATGGACCCCTACCCGACTTCGACACCCAGACCTCCTCACGCCGATGCTGGTTGTTCTCTTCTGGAATGTTCTGCAAGCAAAGGAAATCTCGAATCATGAAAATGCTTAAATACTTGCAGGGAGTGTGAGACTAATCACACCCTAAATGTCCCTCCAAACCCAGGCCGGGGGCCCAGTGGCCTTGGAGAAAAGACCCGGGGAGGCGGAACTCAGGACGGTGAGAGATGGAGCAGAGAGGGAGACCCTTGCGTACACCTGGCTCTGGTTTCTGCCAGCAGGAGAGTTGAAGTGTAGGTAGGTGCTTACGTGCTCAGACTGTTCGTTCCAAGGCTTTTTTTTTTTTGATGTACAAGTGCCGGTGCATAATTACGGCACATTACAAACTGAAATGTCTGTGTATTCTTGTACCGGTTCATTAAACAAATATTTACCGAGTGCTAATAAGCCACCCAGAACTGGGAGATCTACTGGTTTCTCCCAGATGCCCAGCTGTCTTTGCCTGGGAAGTGTGCGGCACCCCGGGACCTGCAGGTGTGTTAGCGGAGAGCTGAGGGTGGCGTGCACACTTGAGCACTGGCGTTAGGATGCAGGACGCGGCATCCCCACCCTCGCGGACTCCTTGAGTGTACACACTCGGTCCGGCCTCCGAGCTTCTTGTGCAGACCTGCTCAGGCTCAGTGCCTTCTGGATGCCCGCCTGCCAGGCCCGCCCATCTCCGAGAGTGCCCCAGGCCAGGTGGGGCTGGGCAGGCCCCGGAAACCTCTCCCAGCTGCTGTGCCCAGTTTCAGGGAAGCCAAGGACTGGCACCCTGCCCACGGAGACTGTTTGCCCTTGCACCTGCCTCTGGGGCTTCCTGGAAGAAGCCTGGAGGCCCAACCCCCACCCCACAACCCAGCATGTCTGAATCCACCTTCCAGGCCCATGGGGGGTGGCACCCCATCTCCAGCCACATCTCCAAGAGTATGGCACACCCCTCAAAGTTAGAACCAGACTCAAATGAGGCAGCTCTCCCCCACGACAGAACCCGGAAGTGTAGAGACTACTGGTTGTTTTTATTTTCCTGAGCTCAAGGGCAGTCTGCCTGTGCAAAGCACATGTATATTTCCTGAGCTACACCCCAGCCAGAGTGGACATTTAAACTTAGGGACATCTCCAACTCAGATGCACATCCTGGGAGTTTTACACAGGAGTCCTGGCCCAGGCAGGGACATTTGGTGACAGGAGAGGCTCAGCAGATGGCTGTCTGGTTCTGCTGTGCCTAGCAACAGAGCTTCTAAATGTGTGTCTCCTCTCCGCTGGTGTGCGGATGTGTGGATGCCTGCACACGGAGGGTGCTGTGTGTAGCCTGCCAGTGCGTGGACACAGTAGGAGCTGAGTGTGGCATATGGGTGGCTGCAAACAGCAGGCTTCACGTGCCGTGAAGCAGCTACACACCACGGGCTCTGCATGCACCCGGGAGTCACAACAGGCACGAGTGTACACACAGAGAACGGGGCTGCACATACAAGGCCCTGAATGTGCTCAGGGACTGCACCCAGTGGAGTCTGCAGTGCTGGGGGGCTATACACAGGATCTCCAGGAATCCAGGAGCTGAACACAGTAGATTGCACACAAATTCGGGGAGGAGGGGCAGACAGTACAAGGGTTAAACACTGCACGTTCGGTAAGCACTCGGGGGCTGAACTCTTAGGTCCTGCATCTGTTCAGGGGTTGCACAGAATAGTTTTTTGCACTCTGCGTGCACTCAGGAGCTGCACACGGTAGGTTATGCATGAACACTGGGATTGCACACAGTAGGCTTTGCACTTTGCATGACTTGGGGGCTGCACACAGTAGGTCCTGCGCTTTGCCTGAGCTCAGGGGCTGCACACAGTAGGCTCTCCCGGACGGCCCCGGGGCAGGCCAAGCCGCTGGGGCTGGGGCACGCGGCCCAGGGCTTTTCCTGCGCTGGCTCCCTGCCCGGCCGTGAGCGCCAGGCGTCCCAGGGAAGGCGCCGCTCACAAAGGGAGGGTCTGTGCCTACGCCCCGCCCTCCCGCCGCCGGGGCGGACCCCCCACCCCTGCGGGCCGCAGACACCCGGCCTGGCGGGCACCAGAGTGAGGCTGGCACCGGTGCTCTCCGGAGGGGGTCGGCGGCGTGCGCCCGAGGCGCACCCGGGACGGGCGCTGGAGAGGGTCGTGGTGACCCCAGGTTGGGGAACCTGAGGGCGTCAAGCGCCTGCACAGTCGCCCACTAGCACTGTCTGTGACTCCGGCAGCCGCCTCTGTCTCCAATTATCCAATTTAAGGACCAAGGAACCCGGGACTCCTGCCTACTGGGGAGGGCGGGAGGGGCGTCTGGGGTCTGGGTCAGAGCCCCGCTCCACCCCCAGAGTGTCTGGCGAGAGGGTGGGGTGGCTGCAAGCCGTAATGAGGGTTCTGGAAGCAACTCGCTGTTTGCTGAGCTCTCTGCAGCCCATGGAGGTCACCTTACCACGTGGGAGGGCCTTTGCACTTTCCCTTTTATGGGTGGGGAAACTGAGTCACAGTTGGCTGGGCTCTCCTGGCTCTAGTAACCCGTCAGTGTGAGGCAAGAGTCAGCCTCAGCCTTCATCTTTTCCTGCGGGGAGTGCCGAGCTCGGCCCTTCCGCGCCGCCCTGGAGCCAGCAGAGAAGCATTTATGGCGCTCCTACTGTGTACACGAAGGCATAAACGTCACTCCCACGCACTCGTACGCCCGGTGATCTCAAGTTTGGCCTCCCATGTGCGCGCGCGTGCGCGCGTGCGTGCTCGAGCCGGGAGCGCGCACTCCCCAAGAGCACGGAGGGTCTCGGTTTCTGCCGCCGGAAGCTGCTGACCCCACCCACTCCCAGGGTCCTGGGAACAACAGAGTCAGAGAGGGGGTGGGGTGGGAACAGCCTAGGGAAAAAATAGGGACCGCAGAGAGAGGAAACCCCCCGTGGGTTCTGCAGATGTGGTGGGGCGGGGACGAGGGGCGGGGAACCAAGTCTCGGTCCCTGGTGGAGGGCTGGCTTTCAAGTGGCGTGCCGTGGGTTTTGGGGAGAGGTTGTGTTGGGTCTTTGGAAGGGATCGTGGGTTGCCAGAGCCTTTGGGGCGTCTGTCTGATAAGGCTTCGGGCCAGGGGGGTGTCACTCAGTTGGGGGGGACCCTAATTGGTCCGAATCGACCTCTCTGAGCTCTGCTGCTTCCTGCTCCAGGGCTGGGCAACCCCCTAGGGACAGGATGAGCAATGAGCCCCCGTCCCCTCCGCCAGTCGAGGGTGCTGGGAGAGAACTGACCCCCTTCGTGGACCGGGTGGGGCCCAGGATGAGGTTTCCAGAGCTGAGAGGCGGGAAGAAAGGTCAGAACTGTCTGGGACGCAGTGACACACAGGTCTGGGATCCCAGGACCTGCAGGGACTCCCAGGCCTGTCTGGACTTCAGAGTGAGACACAGTCATTAACTCAAAGACAACAAGGGAGACAGGACTCAGAGGGTAAAGGGGCTTGCGGCTAAGCCCGAGGACCTGAGTTCAGTCCCAGGACCCACAGGGAACCAGCTCCCCCAAGTTGTCCGCTGACCTCCACATGGAAAAAAATAAATAAAATTTAAAAACTCTTTTTTGTTGTTTTTTGTTTTGTTTTTCGAGACAGGGTTTCTCTGTGTAGCTTTGCACTTTTCCTGGAACTCCCTCTGTAGCCCAGGCTGGCCTCGAACTCACAGAGATCCTCCTGCCTCTGCCTCCGGAGTGCTGGGATTAAAGGCGTGCGCCACCACTGCAGGACTAAAAAATTTTCTTAATGAAAAATAAAAGCTAGCTATGCTGGCCTGTGCCATGCCGGCATTAGGGATGTCTGTGAGTTCGAGGCCAGCCTGGTCTACACAGCAGGTTCCAGGTCAGCCAGGGCTGCACAGAGAAACCCTGTCTCAAATACAAAACGCGGAGCGACCGCTCTGCGTTAAGAGCACTGACCGCTCTTGCTGAGGCCCGGGGTCAGGTCCCAGCATCCACGTGGTCGGCCCACAACCAGGGTCCACGAACACGAGTGACACGCACGCGAACCAGATTCCAGGCGGGTTTGATTGGCACTGAGACTCCCGCCCAGGAGCCCTTGGCTGAGGCCCGCCCCCTTTCTAGCCCCGCCCCCGCCCCCGCCCAGCCCCTTGTGAGCCCCGAGGCTGCTGGTGGCCTCGGTGTTGGCTGCGCGTCCCCAGAAGAGCGGAAAGGGCCTGGCGCACAGTCAGGCGCACAAAATGAATGCAGGTGACACGGAGAACCAAGTCACATCAAAGCAGAGTTTGACGCAGAGGTGACTTTCTGTGTCCCAGCCTCGGGACAGACTGTTTTGTCCCTCGGGGATTCATGTTAGCCTGCAGCGTGCTGTGTCCTCGCCAAGTCTTGTGACACCACGCCGCTTAGGGAACCCTGTCCTGAGGAGGTGGCCAGTCACGAGACCTTGGGCAGGTGGCTCCACCTTCTCGGATTGTTTCTCTTTGAAATAGGGACACTAATCAAGGTGTCCACCTCCTGGGGATGTCCAGAGCAGAATTAAAATGGAACTGCTGAGCTGGGCTGGGGGCGTGGTCAGAGTGGAGACCCGCCTAGATCCCCAGTGAGGGCTGGGGGCGTGGTCAGGGTGGAGCCCCGCCTAGAATCCCCAGTGAGGGGCTGGGGGCGTGGTCAGGGTGGAGCCCCGCCTAGAATCCCCAGTGAGGGGCTGGGGGCGTGGTCAGGGTGGAGCCCCGCCTAGAATCCCCAGTGAGGGTCTGGGGGCGTGGTCAGGGTGGAGCCCCGCCCAGGATCCCCCAGTGGGGGCTGGGGGCGTGGTCAGGGGTGAAGACCCCGGAGCAGATCATTTTCAGGCTCTAAATTCCCCTCCCTTCCACCCCAGCGCCCCCCCCACCTCTGACCTTTCACCCTGCGAAAACAGATTAAATACTAAAGCAGCTTCTCAAATGGTTTCCCCCAGAGTCTCTGCGTTTGATCCGCCCTGCGCCTGCCCAGCCTGGTCCTTGAGGGCAGCCGCACAGGCTCACGCCGCCCTCGTCACCTGTCCCTGGAAAGCGGGGTTCGGGGAGACCTAAACCCTCCCACACGTGTCCCCCCGTGGGCTGCAGAGGCGGGCGGGTGTCCATCCGTCGGGAAGGTTGTGTTCCACGGCTGCCCCCCGGCGTGGACGCGCACCGGTCACGCGGGAGAGCCAGGCGCAGGGGTCCGTGTTCCTCCAACCGAGTACCGGGGGCCGCGCGTGCAAGCGTGCGCGTGCGCCACGCCCATCTGCCTGCAGCCCGCGTTGCCAAGTTTTTCCTGCTTACCGTCCACGGAACACACCCACGTGTCCTGGCGCACGCCGGCGTCCCCGAGGGGACCAGCCGTCCCGGACAGGACCCAAGCTGGTGACCCGGACGGTCTCTCCTCCTCCGCCCACGATGCCAGACTCCGGGCCGGGCCTCCAGCCTGAGCCTCGGCCTCCCTTTCTGGGGGGGGGAGGCGGGCGCAGCTCTGCGTGGGGAGGGAAGCGGCTGAGCGCCGTGGACCCGGGGAGCCAGGGGTTCAAAGCGACTCCGCGCCGGGAGGACTTCCGGACCGGGCGTGGGGGACATGTGTGAGGGGGGAAACTGAGGCAAGGTCCCGGCGTGGGAGCACAGTTCTGTCCCCCAGCCCACTGCTGTTGGTCGCGGTGCCGGCAGTCGGGTGGGCACCTGGGCTGGGGACCCAGAGGCCACCAGGTCAGGGGCGGGCAGGGCCGGCGCAGACCTGCAGGTCAAGGCGGACACGGTGCCCCCCAATACTCCACACCGAGACCGCCGGGGAGGCCTCGCCTGTGACCCCCGGGCTCCGTGTCCCCCACCCACCCACCCAGCGCCGTGCGTTCGCGTCCCCACCCTAATGCCTCTGGGTGCCCCCCCCCGTGGTGACCTCCGTCCCCGGGTCGCACTCAGGACCGCTGAGCCCGAAGCCTCACCCCCCACCTCCCTCCGCCCCCCAAACCCGACGCCCCGGGCCCCTGGGCAGTGCTCTTGAAAGCGAGCACCTCAACGGTGGCTCCCCCTCCCCCACTCCTCCCTTCCCCCCCACCCCGGGGACTCCCCTCCGGGTGCTCTCCCTCCTGCACGTGACTCCCAGGGCGCCCCTGGGGATTTCCTCCGCCCACCCGGGGCTCGGTGGAAAGGTCGCGGGTAAACTGAGGCCGGGCGGGCAGGGAGGCCCTGGGAGGGGCCGTGCGGTGCGGTTTCGGTCTGGAGCGAGGTGCAGAGGGCGCCGAGGCCTCCGCGGGGTGTTTCCCTACGGTTTGATCTTAGCTCGGGAAAGGATGGAAAACCAAAACCATCCTTTCCCTCTTGCGCATCCCCCGGGCCCGTCCCGGGCAGGGCGGCTTGGGCGCGTGGGAAAAGGGCGCGCCCCAGGCGCGGTCGGGGACCCCCCCCCGGGGAACCCTTGCTGTGTGGCCTCAGGCGCCCTGGCAGCCTCTCTGGCCCGGGCCGTCGGGTGGGGAGGGACGGCAGCCACCTCCCCGGTGCGCCCCGACCCGGGGCCCGCTCCAGCACCGCGGGGAGCCGGGGGGCCGGGCCTCGTCATAAACCCGCCTGCTAATTGCAGGGGAGCAGGAGCCGGGTGGCGGCGCCGGCAGCCGAGCCAGCGGAGTCTCCAGCCGCCGAGAGAGCGCGGGGACCCGACGAGGCCCGGTGGCCGCGCGCGGCACCGGGTGGGGTGGGGGGTCCCCGGGGGGCCGGCGGGCGGAAGAGGAAACACGAGGAGAGCGCGGAGGGAGGCTTAACGAATTTATTACAATGTCTCTGCAGTAGAAACCTAGAAAAATAGATACGCAAGCGACCTGTCTCGCTCGGCACAGTAACAAAGTAGACGCGCGTCGGCGTCGCGGCGCCCCGGGCTCGCCCCGGCTCCCGCGACCGTCGCCGCCTCCGCCGTGCACAGTTCACCGTCCCCGGGCGCGGGGACGCCGCGACCCTGCGCGCTCCCGGCCGCGGCTGCCTGCGGAGGCTGCGTGCGGGACCCCCGGGCCTGCGCTCCACGGTCCCCGTCTCCTCCGGCCCGGGGTCCCCTCCTTCCTGTCTCGGCGACCACCTGCGGCGCTGCTCCGGGTCCACCGCCCCGAGGGCGGGCGGGCGCTCTCTCCCCTCGCATCTCAGTCTCGGTGGCTCCGCCCCTCCCGGAAGGCCTCACGGGCAGGGTGGCTCTGGAGGGATTGTTCTTGGGGTGAGGGGAGGGGGTCAGACACGTGTTTTATTTGCTTTTTTTTTACGGGACAGCAGCTCAACAGTTGCTTTAGATGTCTGGAGAGGGCCTCAGCGTTCCTCCAAGGAGATATAGGGGACCCACTGGTTATTGCCCCGGCTCTCCTCACAGTAACTGGCCACCTCCACCAAGCCTTGGCTTTTCCAGGTATCTGTGTGACGGTTCTGTGGAAGGGGACAAAAAGGAAGGGTTTAGTAGCAGCCCTAGGAGTTCGGTAGGTAGGGCGCCTCCCTCCAGCGCACAGGGGCCCCTTTGAGGAAAAACAGGCCGGCTCAAAATAGCTGCCCGGGTGACGAGGCGGCCCACGGGACATGCCGAGCGTGGCTGGGCAGTGAGCTGGTGTCGGACCGGCCCGCCCAGCTCTGTTGACAAACACGGGGCCGCGGTGCCCAGGGCGGGGCGGGGCGCGAGCTGGGGCTCACCGTGACCAGGAGGCAGTGCAGGTCTCGCGCCTCGGTGGTGCCCAGCGTCTCCGCCGGCTCCCCCAGGAGCTGCGCCAGGCGCTGCATGCCGGACACGCGGACGATGTCGATGTCGTTGTCGCAGCAGAAGGACTGGATCAGGGTGAAGTGGATCTGCAGGGCGATGTCGTCCTCCTCCTCCTCGTCTATGGCCAGGAGGCACAGCACCACGCTGTCGGGGTCCCTGCGGGGGAGGGCTGGGCTGTCAGGGCGGGGAGCGCGGGCCGGAGAGGGGCGCCAGCAGACGGGACCCACGGAGCACCGGGAGTGTGCGAGGACACGCCCCCCCGTCACCCCGTCCCCCGTCCCTGCACGGTCGCCGCGGTGGCCACCATGCAAATGCAGGCGGCGGTGGGGGCGGGGGCGCGCGGCTCCAAGGACTGGGGTGGCCTTGTCAAAACAAAGCGTAATGCAACCCCTGGCATTTGCAACGTCAGGGTTCTGCAGCGCGTCTCCCCCCCCGCCCCGCGCCCCCCAAAAGAGAAATCCTCATTGAAATAAATGTCGCCCTCCGCTCCCCAGGACCCAGAGCGCACCGGGAAAGTCCCCCGAAGACCCGCGCCCCGCAGGGTGCTGGGAGCGCGCGTGCATCCGAGGGGCGCCCCCACCCACGCCCGGGAGAAGGGGGGGTGCTGACTCACACATTCATCAGCTTGGCCGCCTCGTACACCCCCACGGTGAGGCGATCCTGACGCTGCGCGGCCACCAGCAGCTGCTCCACGGCGGCCGTCACCGCCTGCATCCTAAGGGGCCAAGGAAGAGGAGGCGATGAGCCGGTGACAGCCCGGCCGACCTCGGGCGGCGGGCGGGACCTCGGCCCCCGCCGTACTCACCTCTGTGCCGCGTTGTCGCTCGCCACCAGCTCTTCCAGCGTCATGATGCAGTCACACGCCACAGCGGACCCCCGCGGCAGGTCCCCGAGGGCAGAGCAGGCGCGCAGATCCGACCCCAAAGGAAAAACACCTTCCCGTGCGATCAGAAGCGTCCCAGGTCTTCCGGCGGCGGCGGGGCTTCCCTTCCCAAGAAAAAGGCAAAGGAAAAACAAAAAAAGAAGAAGATTGCAAAATCCCCACGACAATTAATCCAAGAATGCGGAAGGCGGCGCAGGTCCCGGGTCTGCAGCGGAGTGAGCGCGCGGCCGCCGGCAGCCGCTTATATAGCCCGCACTTGGGGGCGTGGCCTCGGGGGGGGCCTGCGCCGCCCTCCCATTGGTGGATACACAAAGAGTTGACTGGCCGGCGCTGCGATTGGCCGGGGATGGAGAGGGCGGAGCTCAAGCGCCCTGGCCCCACGTGGGGTGCCGGGCCAGGAGGAGGGCGAACCCGGGCAGCCGCGAGTGCCAGAAAAGCGAGAAAAAAAAAAAAAAACCACACACACAGACACAAAAAAACAGAAGTTTCTCTCCTGATTTCCCGGCAGCCGCGCTACGCAGGCCGCGCGCGGGGTTTCCAGCGCGCGAGGCTGGCCTGGCTTTCGGGGAGGGCTGTCTGGAATCCCCTCCCGGTCCCGGGAGAGTCCCCAGCCTTTCCCAGGCTCTGCGCAGGGCAGGGCTGTGCATGGGCCCAGGGCGCCGTCTGCAGCCCGACCCCTCCCAGGACGGCGACTTTTTGTGGGTGTCAGTGTGTGTGGGGGGGGTCTTGCCCATCTTCGGAGACCCCGGACCTTGGGTGAACTGAACTTCCCCTGCGAATGCAATCCCGATCTTGCAGGGTTGGGGAGTGTTCTAAGTCACGTCCAGGGTGCTCAGTAAGCGCTTTGTAATTTCGAGGACGCTGGGATCCTCACCCCAAAGTGACAGCTACCCAGCGCCCCCCCCCCACCGCTCCGAGGACTCAGCCGGCTCGCGCGAGGGGCAGGCAGGGGTAGGTGGCTTTAGGGGTCCCCCCGCCCGGAGGCCGGGGCTGCAGAGCACTGGAGGATCGCTGGGGAAGAGATCAGGAGCCTTTCTCCCTCCCGGCACCCCGAGAGTTTCAGGGTGGGGTGCGCGTGGGAGGAGGCGCAGGTGAAGAGGCCTGCAGGCGCTCTGCGGAGCGGCCCCGCCCCCTGCCGGCTGCCTCCCGGTCTAGCCTCGGACCGCTTCCCCACACCTGACCCCTGCGGGGGAACCGAGGCAGAGTGCGAGTGTGCTGCCCCCACCCCCACCCGGGACAGGGTGTCTGCATGGCGGCCGCTCTTTCGCCCCCGGGTTTTTTTTCTCGGTGCTCAACAGGAGCCGCGGGTCCCTCCGCCGCGCGTGACATTTATCTCGTCCGGCATTTGGCGAGCAAAGGGACTCATGTCTGCCTTGTGCCAAAGGGAAACTGAGGCTTCCGAGGGCGTTCTGTTCGGAGCCACACCGTGGCTGCTGGGAGCAGACTCAGACGGCAAGGACACGAGGCGGGCGGGCAGACCCCGCGTGGGACTCTCCCACGGTGCACGGGGGCTCCCGGTGACTCACACTGCGTCCCCTCCTCCGCCAGCCTGGGGCCTGGCCTCGGCCGCGCAGCTCGGTTTCCCCGGATCCCCGGCCCCCGAGTGCGGTGACGCATCGCGCCTCCTCCGCGCCGCCCACCGAGCGCGCGAAATGTCCCTGGCGTGAGAGGCGCGCCGGCGACACCTGGCGGCCTCATGAGGTCTCTGCGCGCGCAGCTTCCGGAAAGGGCGGGGGAGAGGACACTGCAATAGGTATTTCTTTCTTCTCGGTTCTTTAATTTCATCATGATTATTATTATCATCACTATTATTATTATTTGCGATATTGGGGATGAGTCCAGGGCTTCATGACGCCGGGCAAGGGCTCCACCGATATCGATATACACTATGTCCCAGCCCGACATATGCTATACATACAATATTTTAAATATCAACCATGGAGGGCCTGAGAGTTGGCTCGGCAGGGAAAGGAGCTTGTTGCCAAGCATGAGTTTAATCCGTGGAACCCACGGAAAGAGAACTGACCCCCACAAGCTGTCATCTGAGCTCCCCGCCACGTGCTCCAAGGCGTACATTCGCGCCGGCACACACAAATAAATAACTCTATTAGATGCATATCTGGATTGGCCTCCGGGCTGCGGCTGTGGTCCGGGGTAGAGCGCTCCTGCACCTGCCTGAGGTCCTGGCTTCCTTCCTCTGGACCACATGAACCCTGTGGTGGTGCACACTTGCCATCCCAATACTGGGGAGGTAGAGGCAGGAGGATCAGTCAGTAGTTCAGGATCATCCAGGGCTACGTAGTGAGCTTGAGGCTAGCCTTGGCTGCATGAATTTCAAAAAGGGGAAGGGGGGTTGGAGAACCGGCTCACCAGTTAAGGGCATCCGCTGCTCTTCCAGAGGACCTGGGTTCACTTCCCAGCAACCAAATGGGGGCTCACAACAGTGTAACTCCAGTCGCAGGGGATCTGACACCCTCCCCTGGCCTCTCAGGGCAGGCATACACAAGGTGCACAGACAGATGCAGGCCAAACCCATAAAGATAATTTTTTTTTTTTTCAAGACAGGGTTTCTCTGTGTAGCTTTGCGCCTTTCCTGGGACTCACTTGGTAGCCCAGGCTGGCCTCAAACTCACAGAGATCCACCTGGCTCTGCCTCCTGAGTGCTGGGATTAAAGGCGTGCACCACCACCGCCCGGCAAGATACATTTTTTTAAATTAAAAAATGAAAGAGAAAAGTTACGGTTGAGGCGCATGCCTTTACTCCCAGCACTCAGGAGGCAGATGTATCTCTGAGTTCGAGGCCAGCGTGGTCTACAGAGTGAGATCCAGGACAGCCAGGGCTACACAGAGAAACCCTGTCTCAACAAAAACAAACAAACAAAAAACCCAGAAGCTCTGTATCCAGGGGAGACACAGTGAGTCGGAGCTGGGCCATACCGAGGCCTAGTGTTTGGGGTCTAGACAGAAGGGTGGGGAGGCGGTGACGTGAGTCTGTGCAGACAAAACAGAGGTCTGAGAGATGAGCAGGGCTCTCACAACAGGACCGGAAATGGCATTAGGGTCCTGGAAACTGCAGACAAAGGCCGGAGCTCCCGGGGCGGCTGTTTTGGCTGCAGTCAGGAGGACCCGCCAGGAAGGGCCTGGACTCCCAGAAACACCACAGTCCTCCTTGTCTCCACCCCCTCTGTCTCTGTCTGTCTCTCTTTCTTTCTGTTTTTTGTTGTTGTTGTTGAGACAGACCTCATGTAGCCCAGGCTGGCCTAAGCTCACTATGTAGCCGAGGATGGCCTTGAGCTCCTGACCCTCCTGTAGCATGAGAGGCCTGGGCCGCCACAGCTGGCTTATGCTGCGCTCCAGCACCTTGGGGACCCTGGGCCGGCTCCACCCACTGAGCCCGAGGCAAAGGAACTTTTTTTCTTTTCTTGTGAAGTGACAACTACTGTGTTAATGGTTAACTAGCAGAATCTGGAATCTCCTGGGATGTCTGGGGTGCTTATGTTAACTGATGTGGGGAGATGCCTGGGGGGCACCGTCCCCAGCTGGGATCCTGGACAGCAGGCCTGAGAAAGGGGACAGAGCAGGCCCCTGTGAGTCCCGCCTCCACTCCCCGCCTCCATGGGCGGTCCTCTGCAGCTGTGAGCCCCTGGAGTCGCTGACTCTGATCACATTCACAGCAGAGTGTGGGGCAAAGGACAACCTCCCCTGAGCTCATTCCACATTTCCCCGGAGACAGTGTCTCCATGACCTGGAACCTCACCAAGTAGGTGCCGCCAGCTGGCCAGTGAGTGACAGGGTTCCCCTGCCTCCACCTTCTCCCTCAAAGGCACAGAGCTGACCTGCTGAGGGTGGGGTGGGGTGGAGAGCTGGCTCGGTGGTTATAAGCACCTGCTGCTCATGCCGAGGACTTGGCACCCACATCACGAAGCTCAAAACCACCTGTAACTCCAGCTCTTCTGGCCTCCAAGAGCACTGCACTCACATGCTCACATACAGATTTTTTCAAGGCAGACTGCAGTGGCTCACGCCTTTAATCCCAGCACTCGGGAGGCAGAGCCAGGCAGATCTCTGTGAGTTCGAGGCCAGCCTGGTCTACAGAGCGAGTTCCAGGAAAGGCGCAAAGCTACACAGAGAAACCCTGTCTCGAAAAATCAAAAAACAAAACAAAACAAAAAGAAAAAAGGCTAAAATCATGGCTAAAGAATGAGTTAATTTGTGAAGACACTTTGCTGCCAAGCGAACAACCTGAGTTCAATCCCAGGAACCCAAATAGTCAAATAAAAGAAAATCCTGAAAGCCAGAAATCAGAATAAACACATGGTCTTAGTTCTGGGCATGAAGTGGGCAAATTCTTCTCTAAGAGGGTCATGTGCAGAAAGAAAGAAAGGAAGGAAGGAAGAAGGGGCCACATGCCCACGGTGGGGAGCCGCTACGTAACATTTGGTACGGCTGTGTGTGAGGAGGTCGTGGTGGCCTCCCTTGAGGAGGTGGCATCTAAGTTGAGCCTGGAAAATAAAAATGCCAAGAACACAGTGCGGACTGTGCAAAGGTCCTGGGGCAGGCCAGCGTTTGGCGTGTTGGGAGAGGATCCAAGAGATCTCTGTGGTTAGAGCAGAGAGGATACAGGCTGAGGGCGTGGGGGCGGGCGGGGGGAGGAGGGAGGGGGCAGAGGCCTTGCAGGGCCTGGGCCTTGGACTTAGAACCTGAGGAAGGTGGGAGCCACAGAGGTCCGCGGGCAAAGGCGGTCAGAGCGAGCAGGAGATCGGGAGGCAGAGCCTGGCCCTGTGGGTCTGGACGGCTTCCCCTGATGTGGCCAGGAAGTTGTGAGCGTGTCTGAAGGGCTGGGCTCTGACCTCATGTTTTCTCACACAGTGGAACAGGTCCTGTCCCCAAGGAGAGGCTTCCGGGCCGGTGACTCAGGCTCTCACCCTACAAAGGTCCAGACAGGAACCAGCGGCCAGCGGTGGGGCTGGCACAGGTGTGGGACTCAGGGAGCACCCGGGAAAGCTGGGGGTGAGGAGCCCCTGTGTCGCCCTCGGGGACAGGGTGGCCAATGGCTTCAGTCAGCGTCTCCTGGTCTCAATCCTTGGTGTCTCACTTACTTTGGGAAGAGAGACTCAGGGCTGTGCATCCTTGGCCTGCTGGCTTGACCTCCCTGAAAGTCTGTCTGCCTGGAAAATTCTTCTCAAAATCGCCACATAGGCTGGACTTGCAACTAAAAGCTATTCATGACACCTCTCCACCTCACCCCCAGGACAGTCACGGAGGCCAGCCCTCCCTGTCTGCGTTTTGTGTGGGTTTTTTTGTTTTGTTTTGTTTTTTGTGGGGACAGGAATTCTGGATCCTAAGTTTGGTTCAAATTTATAATCCTACTGATTCAGCATCTGAGATTCTAGGTCAGGCTGGACTATAAAGTGGGATTAAGACCAGCTTGACACAGTCTCAAAAAGAGTGTGTGTGTGTGTGTGTGTGTGTGTGTGTGTGTGTGTAGGGGAAACAATGTGTGGATCAGCAGGAGAAAGTCTTTTCTAGAAGCCAATAGTGGATCAGGATTGGAGGCCCCTCCCACCCCATCACCCCCCCAGATCCCACTGAGGGCTGGGGCGTGTCAGGTGAGCCCCCTCCCCCAGAATCCCCAGTGAGGGGGCTGGGGGCGTGGTCAGGGTGGAGCCCCGCCCAGAATCCCCATTGAGGGACTGGGGGCGTGGTCAGGGTGGAGCCCCGCCCAGAATCCCCAGTGAGGGACTGGGGGCGTGGTCAGGGTGGAGCCCCGCCTAGAATCCCCAGTGAGGGGCTGGGGGGGGGGGGGGCTGGGGACGTGGTCAGGGTGGAGCCCCGCCTAGAATCCCCAGTGAGGGGCTGGGGGCGTGGTCAGGGTGGAGCCCCGCCTAGAATCCCCAGTGAGGGGCTGGGGGCGTGGTCAGGGGGGGGGGGGGGGGGGGGGCGTGGTCAGGGGTCCAGAGCTTTTCTACTGTGCACCAGGCCTTGGGTTTCATCTCCAGCACGGGGAAAACAAAATAAGGCAGGAGGAGACGGCTTAGCAGTTAGGCGCTGGCTGTGAAAGACCGAAGAACTGCATTGGATCCACAGAAGGACCCATGTAGAGGTGGAAGGAGACAGTGTTGTCCTCTGACCCCTACACTAAGGTCATGGCAAGAGGCCCTTGCGTCAGTGCATACGTCATGCACAATGCACGCATGTACACACACAGAGAAGACACAGTTAGCACAAAATGGCAGCGAAGCCTTGACGTTGCCCCTAGGCTGGAGAGAAGGCGCTTCTGAACCGGGTGGGCTGACGCACACCCAGAGCCGACTCCGCTGTCAATGTCAACTTTCCTACACGGATGCGGCTTAGATCAAGTTTAATTTCTGGGGCTGGTGACCCGACTCAGAGGGCAGAGGGAGCTTGCCGCCAAGCCTGCTGCTCTGAGGTCAATGCCGGGGATCTGAACAGCGAAGGCAGGGACAGACAGGCTACATCTGTCCTCCAGCACTCACTGTCGCACGGGAGCCCCGCCCATGCACATTAAAATAATTTAAAATGTAACAAAAATTGTAGTTTTAATTCATAAATTGGGGGTAGAAAGAGATTATTAAGGACCCAATGATTGTAAATGTGGTCTGTCTCAAAATATCTTCCTTTTTGCCGACAGTGGGATTAACACAGCTGTTAGATACTGAATTAAAATGTATATATCATTTTGTTTGTTGTAGGGGGAGGATAGGTGTGAGGGTGTGCACGGGCTGCAACGTCAGGGGTGCGGGTGTTCGTTCCGTCCTTTTCCGTGTGGGTCCCCAGGATCTAACAGGACATTAGACTTGGCAGCAAGTTCTTTTACCCACTGGCCCTAAATACATGTTTGGAGAGGGTATGTGTTCCACAGCGAAAGCTGACTAATACCCAGGTGTATCTTTCACTCTGGTCTTTATTTTCACTTATTTTTCTGAACTAGCCGGCGGGACTCCTGCTCTCGGCTTCTCTTAGTGCTGACTCGGTAGCTGCTGTCCCGTCCCCCATGCTTTCCTCCGTGGGCAAGATTTGGGCTCTATGGAGAAAGGAACTCTCCCAGTGCACACGAGCTGACACCTCTCCACCCTGCTGCAATCTCCCATGAAGGTTACAATGTTCTAACCCACCCAGAACTTATCCCTGTTAGGTATCCTTGAGTCTCTGGCCTCTCTGGTGCCAGGCACACAGACCAACGTCCCCATCTGTGGAGCTCATCGTCCAGTGAGTGTCCAATCGACCCTCGGGCTTCCTGGCTCGGGTCCCAGGATGGTGTTTTTTTTCTTTTGTTTCTGACAGGGTCTCCTAGATTCGGGCTGGCTTGGGGCTCACTATGTACACTAGGCTGGCCTCAAACTCACAGAAATCCCTTTGCCTCTGCCTCCTACCCACAGTCCCAGGTTGTTAAATTATGATACTAGATAGTAGATCGAGTCCCTGAATTCAGGGAGTAAGCTTGGCACAGCTCCAGAATCAAAACTCCAAAACCGCCCCTCCTCAAATCCAGAATCCAGTCTCCCCCAGATCCAGAAAAAAAAAAAAACAGTTCACTCTCCTGATTCTCGAATCCAGGATCCTAAAATACAGAATCCATGATTTGAATCCCAAACTCAGGACCCAAATCTCCCTGAAATCCAGGCTCCAGAATTTGAAGCCTCTCAAATCCAGACTCCGGATTCCACCTTCTCCAGAGATCCAAGCCCCGGAATTCCGAATGAAGCCCAGTGTTCTGGGCCAGAAGCCAGCGACATCACTTGGAATGCGACTTATTTGTTTTTTATTATTATTTAAAACTGGCGCCAAAATCCAGCCTGGGCGGGACAGCGGCGCCAGGGAATGGAGGGTAGAGGGAGTTCCAGCGCTGGGGGATTAGGGTGCGGATTTCCTGTCCACAGCTCTGCACCCCAAAGCAGACAGCAAGCAGACACTTTGCCGCGCCCCAGGCACAGGGGGCGGGGCGGGGTGTTCTCCAGGCCGGTCCTTGATGGTCATGGGCCTCAGTTTCCACTCCTGGCATCAGGGTCCTCTACTCCGGGTCCGCCGTGTTGGGGGCCCGTGGGGTGGGTAGGCCGGAGGGTCCGGGCAGAGAAGGGACACCGCGGCGGGCGCTGTCACCGCCCCACGCGCTCAGCGCCAAAATTTGAAAATTGCAGGACAGCTCCCAAAGTGCACGTGGGAGGAGAGGGTCCCGCCCCATCCAGGGCACCGCGGGGTTTTCTGGGACTTAGAGTCCAGACGAGCAGGGGTGGGGAGCCCTAAGAACTCCGCCCAGTGCAGGGGGAAGAGGGCGGGAAGTCCAGTGCAAGCCCTGGCGCTGCAGAGCACAGATGCACACAAGTTGGGGGACACACTTGGGGGGAACCCTAGCATCACCCCTGGGGCGCAGAAGACATCAAAGGCCAAAGCAGGGATGCGAGGACCTCAGTAAAGGACCCGAGATGGCCGCTTTGTGGGTGGAAAAGAGGTTTATTCTGCACTGCCAAGGCTGTCTCCCGAGGAAAGCAGAGAGGAACATCATGGGGGACAATCTGGAGGGTTATAAAGAGATTGGGGGCCCGGGGAGCTGGACGGGGAGACGCGGCGGGCTTTGACGCGTGTCCTGTGAGCGGGCCGGGCGAGTCTGCAGGCCAGCTCGGACGCTGATGTGAGCATAGGCCACAGGTTTGCACTAACTGGAGGCCCGCGTGTCCCTCCTGCCATGGGAGCAGGCTTCAGACATTCCCGAGGAAGGCGGGCTGTCAGCGAACTGCCAGAAATCCCCCGGCTCCAGGCTGAGCTGGGCCTCACTTCCGGTCAGCAGGCCCTTCTGCAGGGTGGGGGGTGGCGGTGTAGCCTTTGGACCTGAGAAGAGGAAGCGCATGCAGGCCAGGGGGACAGGACAGGTAAAAGGAATTGTTTGCCCTCTTGGAGATGACACTGAGGGATTACTAAGTGCTCTTCTTCTGACCACGCCCCCAGCCCCTCACTGGGGATTCTAGGCGGGGCTCCACCCTGACCACGCCCCAGCCCCTCACTGGGGGATTCTGGGCGGGGCTCCACCCTGACCACGCCCCCAGCCCCTCACTGGGGATTCTGGGCGGGGCTCCACCCTGACCACGCCCCCGCCCTCACTGGATCTAGCCCCCCTGCCACGCCCCCCCCTCCATCTGCCCCCCTGACACGCCCCCAGCCCCTCACTGGGGATTCTAGGCGGGGCTCCACCCTGACCACGCCCCCGTGTTTACATTGTACACAGCAGTAGCTCTAGCTGTAAGAAAAGGAGAAACAGTAGCCGGCCCTTTGACACTCAGTAGCTTTTCGGAGACAGAGCAGTCCCGGCTCAGCGAGTCGTTCTCACCTGCCTGGCTTCAGAGGCTGCCGGGCTAGGCCTGCTGGAGGCGGGTAGAGCGGCAGGTTGGGTTCCTGAAGTCCCCTCTGGACAGTAGGACCGTCCGGAGAGGAGCTGTACCCAGAGTCACATTCGTAGCCTTGATTTTTGTTGTGCTGTCCTCAATCTCCCCATCCTCCTGCCTCGGCTGGGGAGACAGTGGATGTTTGCTTTGAGGCGGCTCTTTAATTTTTTTTTAATTTCCATTTCTTTACTGCGTGTGTTTCCGTACGTGTGAAGGTCAGGGGAGAACTGTGTGAATCGGTTTTCTTCTGTGTAGGACCCGGGGATCGAACTTGGATCATTAGGCTCGGAAGCGTGGGCCTAACCTCTAGGACATTTCGCCTGCCCTTGCGGTCTTCTTGATGGCTTTGCATTTATTTAATTTATCGTTTATTTCTGTGTGTGCGTGTACACGGGCTCACGTGGAAGGCATGACTCTGCCTCCACCCCCTACCGGGGATTGAACCCGGGAGGCGGCCGGACCCTGGAAACTACATCTCCTGGCATGCCTCGCTCCGGGCCTCGTGGACTCCCTCTCCCAAGGTGCTCCGCGCCGGACAGAAGACTACAAGTCCCGGCGAGCCACGCGCGCGGCAGGCAGCGGCGCCATCTTCCGCGGCGCGGATTGAATGAGCGCGCCGCACCCGGGCCGCCGAGGGGATCCGCGCGCCGCCGCCTCCGCCATGGCGTCCCTGCCGCCCCGCGCAGGGCCCGCCACGCCGCTTTCGCCCGCGCGCCTGTCTCGGCTGCAGGAGAAGGAGGAGCTGCGCGAGCTGAACGACCGCCTGGCGCACTACATCGACCGCGTCCGCGCTCTGGAGCTGGAGAATGATCGGCTGCTGCTCCGGATCTCCGAGAAGGAGGAGGTGACCACGCGCGAGGTACGTGGGTCGGCGCCCGCGACGTGGGGAGCCGGCAGATGGGCTCCGGTGACAGGGGCGGTAAACCGAGCCCTGGCCGGTGAGGACCCTGCGGACAGGTGCAGACAGCTGAGCCCTGCCCACCGGGGACCCCAGGCGGTGCAGGCTCAGCCCTGCCCACCGGGGACCCCAGGGACGGGTGCAAAGGGCTGAGCCCTGCCCACCGGGGACCCCAGGGGCCGCTGCAAAGGGCTGAGCTCTGCTCATCGGGGTCCCCAGGGTGCATAGGGCTGAGCCCTGCTTGTCGGGGACCCCAGGGACGGGTGCAAAGGGCTGAAACCTGCCCACCGGGGACCCCAGGGACTGGTGCAAAGGGCTGAGCCCTGCCCACCGGGGACCCTAGGAACAGGGACAGGGCTGAGTCCTGCCCAATGCAGACTCCTGGCGCAGATGCAGACAGCTAAGGTCTGCCCACCAGGGACCCTAGGACGGGTGGATAGGGCTAAGCCTGCCCATCAGGAGACCCCAGGAACAATTGCAGAGCGCCGAGGTCCGCCCACCGGGAGAGGGTGTGCAGACACCCCCCTACAGGTGCAAACCGCTAGGCCCCACCCACCAGGGGACCTCCCAGAAACTGGTGCAGACCGCTAAGCTCCGCCCACCAGGATACCAGCAACAAGTGCAAAGAGCACAGGCTTGCCCACTGGGGTGGGGGGTGGGGGGCTAGGGACTGGTGCAGATGAGCCCTTGTCCCGCCCACCTCAGGGGCATTAGAGACAGGTGACAGGTATAAACAAAGTTAGCCCCCGCCCCCTGAAACTCCACCCCACACCCACCCCTGAGACTCTTGGGACAGGTCCTGATGGAGCTAACCCATGCTCACCCTGGGACCCCGAAGGACAAGTGTGGAGGTCAAGAGATCTGGGGGATGCTCCCCAGGTGGCCTCAAGGACCTTGGGGACCCTTCACATTACATGAATAGGCAAGAAAGCCCCGCCCACCCAAGGTCATAGGTTTAAAGGACCCTGGGTGGTTCCTAGGACTCCCCAGATGTATACCAGAGACTGAACAAATCCCCCCAGAACCCTTGCTAAACCAGTGCTGGCTGGAGGCTGTCCTGGGGACCTCGGGCTTGGACGGTGCCTGAAGAACAGACAACAAGCATGCCAAACCCAAACCACTGGGGGGTTCACAGGTCTTGGGGACCCCAGTAAGGAATCAGCTCTTCTGGGAACCCCAAGGGACAAGGGCTGTCCTTATTCCGGGTGTGAGATTTGGGGTGCAGACTACGTGGAGTCGTTTCATCCTAGAGATCTCAGGAGGGGATTTTGATGAGGGATCCTGAAAAAAAAAAAAGTGTCGGTCAGGGGCCATCCTTCAGAGGAATTCAGACTTTTGGGGACCCACTAGGTGAGGGTGCATTGGGGCAGTTCTGGGAAACCCATGAGGAGTGCATGTTGGGGGGCTGCCCTGGGGACCCCCAAGTTCTAGGGTTTGAGTGAGCGAGGAAGCTGTTGTTAAGGGTCACCAATGGACAGGGTTAGGGGCTGGGCAGCCTCCACCCACTGCAGGGTTCAAGGATATCTTGGGGCGCTCTGGGAAGGGTACCAAGAGTCCGGGAATGGATAGCATGGGGCTGGCGGGGGCCTCTGAAGTCAGTACATCGGGCAGCATGGGATCCGCTGATGAGGAGGAATGGGGGGGTGCTGTGGGGATGGTCTCTGGTCTCTGAGTAGGGGGTGAACTCAAGCCCTCTGAGAGGGCCTTGTTTGGGTGTCTCAGGCAAATCATGGGATCTCTGTTCTCACGGAACTTTGGATGAGTCCCAGGTGGTCGGAGCTATAACTGGGATGGGACAGGAACCACTGTGTCCCAGAGGTCTGTGGTGACTGGGGAGCTGAGAAGACATCCTCATATGCTAGGAGGTAACAGGCTGCCGGGAAGCCGGGTGCCTGGGCTTGGGTAATGTTTGCCCAGCGGGCTCCACCCCCAGGGTGTGCTGTGTAAGAACCACGGGGTATTTGGGGAGTCTGGGTGGGCTCAGGACTTCACCCACTCAAAGGACAGGAGAGTATGTCATTATCAGCCCTGGTTGGTACTTGGACATGGGGGAGGACCCTGGCCTCAGATACAATCCCTCAGTGAGGAGAGGGGCTGGGGGCGTGGTCAGGGTGGAGCCCCGCCTAGAGTCCCCCATGATCCTGCCTTTCTTTTTTTTTTAAATTTTTTAAAAAAGATTTATTTATTCATTATGTATACAGTGATCTGCTTGCATGCATCCCTGCAGGCCAGAAGAGGGCGCCAGATCTCACCACAGATGGTTGTGAGCCACCATGTGGGTGCTGGGAATTGAACTCAGGACCTCTGGAAGAGCTATTAGTGCTCTTAACCGCTGAGCCATCTCTCCAGCCCCCAATCCTGCCTTTCTTTATTTCTTGTTTGTTTGTTTTTCGAGACAGGGTTTCTCTGTGTAGCCCTGGCTGTCCTGGATCTTGCTCTGTAGCCCAGGCTGGCCTCGAACTCACAGAGATCCCCCTGGCTCTGCCTCCTGGGTGACCACTATACCCGGCTTCTCCCCACCCTCGTCTTTTTTTTTAAACACAGCTTTCAGCCGGGCTAGCCATGCAGCAGGCTCCAGCCATCCTGTCTCTGCTGTTGCAGAGCTGGGATTGCGGGTGTGAGCCCCCGCACCCGACTTTGTATGTTGGTGCCGGGGAACGGAACACAGGTCCGTAGTCAGGCTTGTGTGGCAGGCGCCCTGCTCACTGGGCCATCCTCCCAGCTTGGCTGTTTTCCTGTTACCTTTGGGGCCCTTTTGTCCCCCAGACATTTGGAGCTCGCGGCTCTGCAAACACGTGCCCCAGTGGATGCCACCTGTCCGTGGGGGGGCAGAGGCGCCCGGCGCTTTTGCTCCTCGGTGTTGCTGATCTGGGGCTTCAGTGTGAGCCGGGGCGGCTGGCAGCAGGTGGCGGGCACGCTGCCCTCCCAGGAGCCGGCCTGCCCAGCTTCCGCGTCCAGCAGCGCTGTCAGATGCCTGAGGACAGCTGGCGGGGTGGCCGGGGGACAGGAGGTGGGGGAGGAGCGGCCACAAAGGACGCCACACAGGCAGCACAGGCCGCACCTGTCGGGGTTGCCCGCCGGGCAGCTGGACGAGGCGTGCGGGGACAGGTGTGGCACCGAGGGGTGTGGCCCGGCGGGGCGGGGCGGGGCCCAGCGGGGCGGGGCCAGCGGGGCGGGGCCGGCGGGGCGGGGCGGGGCCTGCCCCAGGGCGTCCTCAGGCGCAGGGCACTGGCCATCGGGTTGCAGCTGAGGTGTGGGAGAGACGGGGCACGCAGGGGTGACTTCGAGGGCGCCCCCGAGGGCCGGTCGCCGCCCTGCCCCTCTGGCCCTTCCCGCTCACCCGTTATTCACTCCCACCCGGAACGGGGGCCGCGTGCGGCTTCTGGGTGGCGCGGAGTGAGATCCGTGGGCATCGGTCAGTGGCAGGGGCGTCGCTGTCTGTGAGGCTGTGCTGGGGTTGGGGAGACTGGGGCGGCCGTCGGGGAGGGGGAGCTGAGCAAAGGTCGAAGGCCGCGGGGAAAGGCAGGGGGGCCGCACCAGTCCGGCTGGAGGCGGCTGGGTATCAAGTTCCGACGAGGAAACCGGACCCCACCTCCTTCCTGCCCGGCGTCCCGTTACCGGGCCGGTATTCCTGGGGCACAGGGGGCCCTGGAGGGGCAAAGCTCTGCAGTCAAGGGCGCTGAGCACGCGTGTGACCCCGGCAAAGGCCGCCTCAGGCCGGCTGAACCCCGAGGCTCTGACCGACGTGCACTGACGTGTGTTGGGGGTGCTCGGCGGTAGTGCTCCAGAGACCCCTGCCAGGCACCACCTGTCCCCGCGGGGCGGGGCCTCGGGGCAGCCAGCATCCCCCACAGGGGCGGAGCATCCCCACAGGGGCGGAGCATCCCCACAGGGGCGGAGCATCCCCACAGGGGCGGAGCATCCCCACAGGGGCGGAGCTTCCCCACAGGGGCGGAGCATTCCCACCGGGGCGGAGCTTCCCCACAGGGGCGGAGCATCCCCACAGGGGCGGAGCATCCCACAGGGCCCGGTCTTTCCTGCAACACAGGCCACGCGGCCTCTGTGACCGAGCAGCGGCAGCGGCATTAAGGCCACATCCGCCCGAGATAGGACCCCAAACGCACTTTGAGACCGTGTGCCAATAAAGCTTTATTGATGAGTGCAGTCAGGCACAGCCACAGCCTCCTCAGCCCGGTTCCAGACACTAATAGGTAGAAACTGCCTTTCATCCCAGCCCTGGAGAGGCAGAGGCAGTCGATCTCTGAGAGTTCGAGGCCAGCCTGGTCTACAGAGCGAGATCCAGGACAGCCCGGGCTACACAGTGAGACCTCGTCTCGAAAAAAATTAAAAAAAAAAAACAAATAGAGAAGCCATCTTAGACAGGCAGGCCCAGGCAAGGGTTGCCGCTGGCTCCCAGGCCTAGAGTAGCCCAGGCTGGCCCACCCAGGGGTCTAATGGTGTGGAGCAGACCCATGGTCCATGCTTTCCCCTGGTTCCCAGTGTCCTTTCTGCTCCGGGACCCATCCAGGGCCAGCAGGACATCCGTCGGTGCGCGGGCTCCTGTGCGTGTGAAATCCCCCTGCCTCAGCCTCTGCGCTGCTGCTGGGGTGACAAGTGTGCATCGCTGTCACCCACCCCACCCATTTCTGCTGTTGACCAGTGTGGCCGTCCAGTGGTCACGGCCAGTGCTGCGTTCTTAGGAGCCGTTGTCTTCTGTCCGCCCGAGGCCTGGCGAGTGCGCGTCCTGTGAGGAGTGACCTGGCACCAGGGGGGTTTCGGGGCGTGTGTGTGTGTGTGTGTCTGTGTGTGTGTGTGTGTGTGTGTGTGTCTGTGTCTGTGTGTGTGTCTGTGTGTGTGTGTGTGTGTCTGTGTGTCTGTGTGTGTGTGTGTGTGTGTGTGTGTGTGTGTGTCTGTGTGTGTGTGTGTCTGTGTGTGTGTCTGTGTGTGTGTGTGTGTGTGTGTGTCTGTGTCTGTGTGTGTGTGTGTGTCTGTGTGTGCGTGTTTCTGTGTGTGTGTGTCTGTGTGTGTCTGTGTGTGTGTGTGTGTCTGTGTCAGTGTCTGTGTGTGTGTCTCTGTGTGTGTCTGTGTGTGTGTCTGTGTGTGCGTGTGTGTGTGTCAGTGTCTGTGTGTGTCTGTGTGTGTGTCTGTGTGTGTGTGTCTGTGTCTGTGTCTGTGTGTGTCGTGTGTGTGTGTGTGTGTCTGTGTGTGCGTCTGTGAGTGTGTGTGTGTCTAGGACAGCTCTATGCTAGCGTCCGTCACTGGGAAAATTCTGGAGCTCACTGACGTGTGAGGATGGGAGGTTTGTCTGAAGTCTTGGTTTGGCCTGAGGTTGACTTGGGGCCTGCAGTGAGGGTGTGGGGTGCAGAGGGTCACATCACTCCATACCAGACCCTGCCTGTCCCTTCTGGGGCGAGGGAGGTGGCAGGCACAGCCCAGCAGAGGGCACTTTTATTACCTCTCCCACCTCCCTGTGGCAGACCATTGTGCCTCAGTTTTCATATCTGTAAAATGGGGATGAGAGCACTATCGACTACTCCCAGGGGAGTCCTAGCCAGCTCACAGGAACACACACACACACACACACACACACACACACGCACGCACACACACACACACACACACACACCACTGTGCTCTGAGGCCTGAGTCCCACCTCCAGGAGATCCTCAGCAGCCCCTCCACTCGGGTCCGGGCTGAGCCCGCCATCCCTGTGCTGGGCCGACAAGACACCTGAGCGCCAGTGGGTGTGGAGCTTGTGCCCCCCAAAGTCACACTGCAGTTCAGGGTAGCAGTGAGGTCTGCGTAGCTTCACCCTGGTTCAGTTCTAGAACATTCTGTCACCTGAACGGAAGCCCGTTCCTGTCAGCCCTCACCCCACCCACCCAGCCCTCCCTGGACCCCCTGTTCTGGACATTTCCTGCCCTGGAGCCCACGCGGGGTGGCCTGGGTCTGGCTCTCTCACAGGCACCGTGTCTTCGGGGTCCCCCGCACTGGCACATCAGAGCCTCACCGCTGTTCGGGGTTAGGTGATTGACAGACAGCACACGCCCATCATTAGCCTGAGGACGCCGGGCTGGTCCCCTGGTGTCCGGGCGGATGGCACTGTGCGTGTTGTAGGTTTCCATCGGGTGTCCCGGCTCTTTCTGTGAAGTGGCCCTGGCTGCCTTCAGAGGCCCTGGGGTGCCGGGGTTACAGGAGGCCCTGCTGTGCCTGCCGGTCCCTCTGACGTCCTGGGCTGTGACGTGCTGCCCCTGCCCCTGCGGCCTGTCCCCTGCGGCCTGTCCCCTGCGGCCTGTCCCCTGCGGTCTGTCCCCTGCGGTCTGTCCCCACGTGTCTTTAAACACGTTAACTCATAGCCACACATGCAGGGAGGAGGGCCAGGGAGGAATCTGAGTCTTGAGCCCAGCTGGTGTGTGGCCTGGCCAGGGCCCGGTGGCCTGTGGCAGCTGTCTTCACGGTGGGGTCGATGGACAGGCCAAAGCACATGTGCATTTGAGTGTCCCCCAAGATCCCTTGCTAGGAATGGGGGTGTGGGGTGACCCCTGCGGATGGGGTGGGGTGACCCCTGCGGATGGGGTGGGGTGACCCCTGTGAATGGGGGTGTGGGGTGACCCCTGTGGATGGGGTGGGGTGACCCCCGTGGATGGGGTGGGGTGACCCCTGTGAATGGGGGTGTGGGGTGACCCCTGCGGATGGGGTGGGGTGACCCCTGCGGATGGGGTGGGGTGACCCTGCGATGGGGTGGGGTGACCCTGCGGATGGGGTGGGGTGACCCTGCGGATGGGGTGGGGTGACCCCTGCGGATGGGTGGGGTGACCCCTGCGGATGGGGTGGGGTGACCCCTGCGGATGGGGTGGGGTGACCCCTGGGGGGGGGGTGACCCCTGCGGATGGGGTGGGGTGACCCCTGCGGATGGGGTGGGGTGACCCCTGTGGATGGGGTGGGGTGACCCCGTGGATGGGGTGGGGTGACCCCTGCAGCTGCCAGTCTTTGTGAGTCCGGATGCCGCTCAGCGAGGCTGTTCCCCACGCAGGTGTCCCTGGGGACAGCCAGGGGTCCTAGGTCTCCCAGTCTTGGTCCTCACGGGGTGGGATGCGGGTACGGGAGGCCTGAGGCTGGCCCGAGGGATAGAAGGGAGACTCAGGGCCCCACATGGCCATGATAGGGCAGGATAGGGACCTGCAGAGCCCCAGGGAAGGCCCTGTGGACTCAGGGGTTACCTCGACCACACGAGAGACAGTCAACACTGAAGAGGCCGCTGTGGCTCAGTGGGCAGCGCTTGCCTGGCACTGGGCGCTGGGGAAAGGAAACACATTAGAGCAGGAATTCTGGACTGGGCGGGGCGGTGCTGCATGTCTGCTGACCCGGGTGAGAGCAGGGACGTCCTGCAGCAGAGAACCTTCTGGCCCTGAGCGGGGGGTGCCAGGTGGGCTAGCTTCGGCTAGATCTTCCCACCCGGGCGCGCGGTGCTGTGGCCTGTCCTTACCATCCCGACAGGCTAAGCCACGGAGAAGGGAAGCCGCTCCTTCCAGAGACGGCCCGGACCCCTCTAAGGTCTAAGATGGTGGCATGGGGTGCACAGGGCAGTTCTCGGTCTGTGTCCCCAGGTGAGTGGCATCAAGGCCCTGTACGAGTCGGAGCTGGCTGACGCCCGGCGGGTGCTGGACGAGACGGCCCGGGAACGCGCGCGGCTGCAGATCGAGATGGGCAAGCTCCAGGCCGAGCTGGACGAGGCCAGGAAGAGGTGGGTGGTCGCGCTGGGGACCCGGGTTGGTGGGTGAAGTGCCCGCCCCACAGGGGTGAGGATGGGTTCCGATCCCCGCAGCCCACTGGCAGAGCCAGCACTGGGGGGCGGGCAGGAGCCCCTCAGGGTGAGCTGGGTGAGCGAGGCCGGCCTCCACCAAGAACGTGGCGCGCGGTGAGTTCAGACCTCTGCGTGCATGCACACGCGCACAGGAGAACACACATCAGAGGAGACCAGGAAGGTCGGTGGCCGTGGCTGGACAGGTGCGGGCCCCTGGGTCCACAGCTCCCGGTGGACCCCGGGTCCCCGGTGGACCCCGGCCACTCTCGGTAGCCCCCCAGGTCCCCCGAGGGGTTGAAATGGAGTCCCGAGTCCAGCATCCTGGAGTGCTGCTGATGGTCTCACGCACGCACACGCCTGTTCAGACCGTGGGCACCTTGGGACTCCTGAGGTTGTGAGCCTTCACAGACACGCTGCCCCAGGGACAGCAGGCCGCAAGACCCCTCGCTGTGCCCCACGTGACTGTCCCTTGGCGTCCCAGTGTGCCCCCACCGGAAGCCCCCCTCTCCCTGTGCCTTGCAGGCTCTGGCACGCCGCGCCGGGGACCGGAGGTCCACCCAGGACGGTGGCAAAGAATGTTGACAAGGCAGAGCGGCTGCCTAGACACCAGCCTTGGCTTGTGCTAGGTGTGGAATTCAGGTCCCGCCTCAGCTGGGGACATCACAGTCCTCAGCGCAGGTCGGGGTGAGAGGGTCCCCGGCCAGCCCAGGCCTGGCTCTGCTGAAGGTCCCCCCAGCCGGTGGGACCATCCTGGGACCTCCCTGTCCAGATCTGCCCAAGGTCTGCCCCCGCCAGGGCTCCAGGGGCCATTTGACCTTCATGGTGGCCCCAAGCCCGGGAACACAGGCCTGGCCTCCGTGAGGCGACCCACCTGCTCCTCTGGTGGCAGCGCCCGAGCCGGCTGCCATGCTGTGTACCCCAGTGCCTGCCGCTGGCTTTAATAAACTGTGTCGGAGCTCGAGGGTGTCCACAGACGCCAGGCCACATCACAGGCGGGCAGCAGCCAGCACCTCTGTGCTTCCCGTGTGGGCTGGAGTCAGCTCGGGGGGAACCCCTGCCTGGGCCTGTCCACAGACACCCCCCCTCCGCCGCCGCCAGAGAGTTCCACATTCCACAGATTGTATCTTGGTTTCTTTTTGTTATTGACCATTCATCATTCATTCATTTATTCATTCATTCATTCATTTATTTGAGGCAGGGTCTCATGTAGCCCTCCCTGGCCTCCAGGCTCTATGTAGTTCAGGCTGGCCTTAAGCTCTCTAAGTAGCCAAGGATTGCCTTGACCTTTTGGTTCACAGCATCGTAGTGAGGTTGGCTTCCCCCATCCTGTGAACTCACCTCCTTCCTGCACAGAGAGTCACGATGGCCTCAGGTACCGTGTGGACCTGCTGAGCAGGCCAAGTGTTCCCACACGGGTCCTCTGGGAATCGTCACACTCCACCAAGACTGTGCCTAGCACCCTGCCACTCTTGGGAGACAGGCACCAAGGCCCATGCAGACCACAGCCTCAGTGGAGCCAGGGCCTTTGCGATGGGTTAGGAATTCCCCAGCCCCCCACTCTCCCCTCTTTGGGCCTCTTTGCTGGTCTCGGGCATGCCGCACCCCAGGGCCTTGGCACTGCCGGCCTGTGGCCCTGCCTCCCCCACACTTCTTCAGGCCTCGTGGTCCCTCGCCGCCTGGCTGGCGCTCTCTGGGTACATGACTCCAGCCCGATGGTCACCTCCAGGCAGGCTCAGGTTGGCAGCTCTGTGAGCAACAGGGGGCTACTTGGCCCACGCTGAGGCTGGGTCCTTCTGCACCCACACCCACACTCAGGCAGGCACGGTGGGGAGCAGCCTGGTGTCCCCAAGGTGTGTGGCAGCTTAGCCGCCGGTGCCACCCACCCCCTGTCACCTGCTGACCCTGGCAAAGCTGAGGTCTGTGTCCCACAAACACCTTCGTGTTTAAACGCCGCCGCCGCGGCTGCCTTGACTGGAATGTGTGGACGACGCGGCCTGCCTGGTCTTCTTCTCCAAGGCGGTCTTCCTTTGTGACTTTAGTGAATTGCAGCCGCACTGTAGAGTGCGTGTCTGGGCCCCACCCAGAGCTGGCTTTCAGGGGCTGCACTTCCCTGGCAGCTGGGCAGAGTGCGGGCGCCTTCAGCCCTGACAAATATGGCTGGAGTCCTGTGGGCCACAGTGTCCAGCGCTTGGGCTGGGCTGGGTTTGGTTTGCTAGTTTTGTTGTCTCTGGGACGGGGCCTCACTCTGTAGAACAGGCTGCTCTCCAACTTGAAGCCATCCTCCTGCCTCAGCCTCCCAGGCGCTGGGAAGGCAGCCAGTCAGCCTGCGGTAACCGACAGGGACCACGGTGACGTTGGGCTCGGCCTCCACGTGGCTTCTGACCATTCCCCCCCCCCCTTTCAGTGCCAAGAAGCGGGAAGGTGAGCTCACGGTGGCCCAGGGCCGCGTCAGGGACCTGGAGACCCTCTTCCACCGGAGCAAGGCGGAGCTGGCCTCCACCCTCAGCGACAAGCACGGGCTGGAGAGCGACGTGGCGGAGCTCCGAGCGCAGCTAGCCAAGGTGGGTCGTGGGTCGTGGGCCGCCGTCGTCCGGGCGCCCGGTGACCCGGGGGAGCCCGGAGGAGCCCGGAGGAGGAGCTGGGCCGGCCGCAGCTCACTGCCCCGTGTCTCCCAGGCAGAGGACGGCCACGCTGTGGCCAAGAAGCAGCTGGAGAAGGAGACGCTGATGCGCGTCGACCTGGAGAACCGCTGCCAGAGCCTGCAGGAAGAGCTGGGCTTCAGCAAGAGCGTGTTCGAGGAGGTGAGGGGGGGCGGCGGGCGCATCCTCCCCAGCCCCGAGCCCGCCTCCTCCGGCGTCTGCTCCAGCAGCTGTCCACCTCTGCCCCCCTGCAGCCTCTTACTGGGTCTCTCCCTCTCTGCCGATCAGTTTTGTTGTTTAACGTTCCTTCGTTCCCCCGGGGTGGGAGGAGTCCAGAGTCAGAGGGGGCGAAATCAGGCGCTCAGACTTGGTGGCAGCCACCTCCACCTGAGAGCCATCTTGCCAGCCCCAGGTCTCTCTTGACGCTGGTCCAGGGGCGCTGGTCACCAGATTTCCAGGCCATCTGAGTCACTGAGAATCTCACATCAAAAAAGAGTAACTTAGCTGGGCACGGTGGCTCCTGTCTGTAACACCAGCATGAGGGTGGGCAGAGGCATGCGGATTTCTGAGTTTGAGGCAGAGTCAGGCCATGTCTACAGGGTGAGTTCCAGGACAGCCAGGTCCGCACAGAGAAAGCCTTCTCTTTTTTTGGGGGGGGGGTGAAGGGGTGTTTCTAGACAGGTTTTCTCTGTGTAGTTTTGATGCCTGTTCTGGATCTCGCTCTGTAGCCCAGGCTGGCCTCGAACTCACAGAGATCCCCTGCCTCTGCCTCCTGAGTGCTGGGATTAAAGGCGTGCGCCACCGCCGCCGCCGCCCCACCACCGCCGCCTGGCAAGAAACCCTGTCTTGACAGACTAAACAAAAACAAACTCCAGCTTAAGCTGGGTCAGCAGGATGGCTCAGTGGGTAAAGACTCAGCCTGCGTTGTACCCCCGGGAACCACATGGTAGGAGAATGCTGACTCCACAAATTGACCTTTGACCTCCACAGCCGTGTTGTGGCACAGTAACGTCCCCCACAAACACACACATATGAAACAATGTCAAAAGAACCTCAACCTGAGGTCACATCCCGGGTCTGTGATCAGGGTGCGACCTCATTCAGCCAACCTTAGGGTCTCCCCCCAACCCTCTAGCACTTTGGGGTACTGGGCGTGGTGGGGTGACTAGGCTGAGGTGATCTGCCCTGAAGGTTCCCAGGGAACTCGGCTGTCACAGAACCCATTGTGCTGTCATAGCCCCGGGGAGTGTCTCTGGGCAGGCCCTGCCTGCGCTCACTGCGGAGGAAAAGCTTGGACAGGAGGACCCCAGGCCGCTCTAACCTGGGCTAACAGGAGGGGCCACCGCCCCACAGTCCCGCGAGGCCATGAGAGCCTTGGTGTAGAGCCCTGTGAGGGAAGCCACGAGAGGAGAGTCCTGTCTGGGACTATAACCCATGGGGGAGCCAGAACCCATGGGGGGAGCTGGAGAGGGGCCTCAGAGGGGGTGTACAGGAGACCACGGTCCTGTGGCGGGACCCCTGAGGCAGGCCCAGCCTGTGAAGGACAGAGTGGAGGGGTGTGAGGGGGAGCGCAGCCCGAGACCCCTGAGGGAGTGTGTGAGGCGACGTCTGAGGGGGGTCGGGAAGACCCCTGGGAAGGATCCTGTGAAGCTGCCCTCAAAAAGAGCCCTGGGGACTCCCAGGACTTGGAAGAGCCACCTCTGGGTCCCTGCGAGGGGGCAGGTGAGGAGCGCACAGGGAACCGCCTCTCAAACAGCCGTCTGGGGCGCCAGGAAGGTGTGTGTTCTATCCTGAGAAGCCTGTGGTGGGCCATTTATCCTAGGTCCCTGTGGAGAGGCCATTTTGTAGGACAGCTAAGATCTGGCCGGGCGGTGGTGGCACACGCCTTTAATCCCAGCACTCAGGAGGCAGAGGCAGGTGGATCTCTGTGAGTTCAAGGCCAGCCTGGTCTACAGATTGAGATCCAGGACAGCCAGGGCTACACAGAGAAACCCTGTCTCGAAAAACCAAACAACAACAAAATAAGAGGACAGGATCTCAGTGTGTAGCCCAGGCTAGCCTCAGACTCACAGACCTCTGCCTGCCTCTGCCTCTTAAGTGCCGGAATTAAAGGCGACCAGCACTATGCCGTTGGTAAGGGAGTCTTTACAGAAATCTCTAACATGGTTTACAAGGCAGAAGTCACAGGACAGCCAGGGCTACACAGAGAAACTCCATCTCGGACCCCCTCCCCCCCCCAAAAAAAAGAAAAGGAAACTCTAAGATCCATCGATGTCGATCCCACACTCACCACCTTCCGCTGGAAGGCGCTGCCACAGCCCTCCTTCCCCGCGGTGTCCCCCGCTGTCCTCCCCCTGACCCAGAACTCCAGGCCCCCGGGAGGCTCTGTCCTGCCTTACAAGTCTTCTGTTACTGTTTGGAGACGCGGCCTCCGTGGGGCCCTGGTTAGTCTGAACCTTGCCGAGTAGACCAAACTGTCCTGAAATCTTAGACCCTCCTGCCTCAGCCTCCTGAGTGCTGGGATTCCAGGTGAGTGCTGCCACACCTGGGGGAGCTTTCACGAGATGTCACCCTTAGCTGGCATCCTGTTTTTGGTTTTGGTTTTCGTTTCTCTGTAGCCGAGGCTGTCCTGGAACTCGCTCTGTAGACCAGGCTAGCCTCAAACTCAAAGAGATTCTTCTGCCTCTGCCTCCCGAGGCTGGGACCAAAGTGTGGTGTGTTTCACCACAGCCCGGGCCTTTAACAATGTTTAAGAAGGGTCTGGCTATGAACCCATGCTGGCCTTACGGTTCCGGCCATCTCCTGCCCTTGGCTCTCAAGTGCTGAGATCTGTTAACCACACTGTGGCCCTTCGTGCCTGGTCCTCTCGCCGGCTCATCCGGCTTCTTCAGGGTCCCTCCATGCTGTGGACTTAGCAGAGCCTTGCTCCTGTTCCCGGCCGAACAATACTCAGCGTGCCCACGGCCCAGGCTGCCGTCCACCGTGGCTGGAGCATCCACAGTTCATCACTGGTGAACATGTCGCCAGGAGGCCGGCCCCCTGGAGTTGCAGCCCGGCTCACTGGGTCCCTGGCCTGTCCCCTCGCAGGAGGTGCGGGAGACCCGGCGGAGACACGAGAGGCGCCTGGTGGAGGTGGACAGCAGCCGGCAGCAGGAGTACGACTTCAAGATGGCCCAGGCCCTGGAGGACCTGCGCAGCCAGCATGACGAGCAAGTGCGGCTGTACCGCCTGGAGCTGGAGCAGACCTACCAGGCCAAGGTGCGGCCGGGGTGCGGGGAGCCGAGGGGAGCCCGCGTCCCCGCCGCCCGCGCTCACACTCCCTGACTTCCCCAGCTGGACAACGCCAAGCTGAGCTCGGACCAGAACGACAAGGCGGCCAGTGCCGCCCGCGAGGAACTCAAGGAAGCCCGCATGCGCGTGGAGTCCCTCAGCTACCAGCTCTCAGGCCTGCAGAAGCAGGTGACTGACGGGGCCCCCGCCCTGCCCCACCCCCAGCCCTTCTCCGGGTCCCTCACATCCCAGGCTGCAGAGGCCACACGGTGACCCGGCCATGCCCTCCCCAGGCCAGCGCTGCCGAGGACCGCATCCGCGAACTGGAGGAGGTGGTCGCCGGCGAGCGTGACAAGTTCCGCAAGATGCTGGACGCCAAGGAGCAGGAGATGACGGAGGTGCGCGAAGCCATGCAGCAGCAGCTGGCCGAGTACCAGGAGCTGCTGGACGTCAAGCTGGCCCTGGACATGGAGATCAGCGCCTACCGCAAGCTGCTGGAGGGCGAGGAAGAGAGGTGAGCGGGGCCTGGGACGAGAGGGGGGCGGGGGCGGGGCCACGGGAGAGGGGGGGGGGGCGGGGGCAGGGCTGGGGATGAGAGGGGGCGGGGGCGGGGCCAGGGGAGGGGCGGGGCGGGGCCGGGGGTGATGGCGGGGCCTGGGGGTGAGAGGGGCGGGGCCTGGGGTGGGGAGGGGCCAGCGGTGAGGCGGAGGCGGGGCCTGGGGATGAGGGCGGGGTCAGGGTGGGACGGGGCCTGGGATGGGGTGGAGCCAGCGGTGAGGCGGAGGCGGGGCCAGGAGGTGGGGACGGGCCAGCGGCGGGACGGAGGCGGGCCTGGGGATGAGGGCGGGCCCGGGGTGGGGCCTGGGGATGGGGCGGGGCCAGCGGCGGGCAGGCCAGCGGCAGGGCGGGGCCTGGGATGGGGCGGGGCCTGGGATGGAGGCGGAGGCGGGGCCTGTGGATGTGGGCGGGGCCAGCGGCAGGCCCCTGAGGCCCTCCCGGGCACCCTCGCCCCTCCCTCCCTGCAGGCTGAAGCTGTCCCCCAGCCCGTCCTCCCGCGTCACCATCTCTCGGGCCACCTCGAGCAGCAGCAGCAGCAGCGGCGGGGTCGGCATGTCCGTGGGGCGGGGCCGGGGCAAGCGCCGGCGGCTGGAGACCGAGGACACCCAAGGCTCCCGCAGCGGCGGCGGCCAGGGCTCCAGCCTGGGCAGCGGCTCCCGCCTGGCCCAGCAGGCCGCGGTCACGGGTGTCGTGAGCATCGACGAGGTGGACCTGGAGGGCAGGTTCGTGCGGCTCAAGAACGCCTCGGACAAGGTGAGCCCGGGGCAGGGTGGAGGACCCGTGCTCCCATCCCCACGGCCTGGGGTCAAGAGCATGTCCGTCTGGGTTGCAGGACCAGTCTTTGGGGAACTGGAGAATCAAGAGACAGGTCCTGGAGGGTGAGGACATTGCCTACAAGTTCACGCCCAAGTATGTCTTGCGGGCCGGCCAGACCGTCACGGTAGGTGCCAGCGATTGGGCTCGGGAGGTTCCCAGCGCTGACTCCCCGGGGGCGGGGGCGGGGTATGGTATGGGTTCCGCGTGCTCTGAGACCAGCCCGGCGGCCACCGAGCTGCTGTGTGGCCACCACACCCCTCGGGGTGCCTTACGGTCCAGGTGATGCCCTGTGTCCGAGGCCTGGCAATTCACAGTCCTGGGTGGGGCACTGGGCCCCGAGGTGCTGGGATTCCAGTGTGGCTCTCCCCGGAGTGCTCTGGGCCACTGTGGACCCGAGTCTCTTCCTCCATGTCCTGGGGCCATCCTGCATGGACAAGCCCACCGAAGGGCCTCACGGTGGGCAGCCGTCGGCTGGCCCAGCCCTGAAGCGACTCACGAGGGCCGTCTTGGGTCCTCAGGTGTGGGCAGCTGGCGCAGGGGTCGCCCACAGCCCGCCATCCACCCTGGTGTGGAAAAGCCAGAGCAGCTGGGGCTCAGGGGAGAGTTCCCGCACCGTCCTGGTCAACGCGGATGGAGAGGTGAGAACACAGCAGGGCGTGGTCGGGTCCCCTCCGTGCCCTCACAGCAGCCGTGACTGAACGGGGTGCAGCCGCCAGCATCGGGGTGCCAAGCACACTGCTGACCTTTGTTATGTAGGAGGTTGCTGTGCAGGCCGTGAAGCAGACAAGCGTTCAGGTGAGCGAGAACGGAGAGGAAGAGGAAGAGGAGGCGGAATTCGGCGAGGAGGACCTCTTCCACCAGCAGGTAGAGCATGCGACCGACGTCACACCTAGTGGGGTCTCGGGGTCCAAGTGCCACGGTCCTGCCTCAGACAACTGTGCCCGCCCACGGTGTGGGTTCTGGGACACCACAGGCCTCAGTGGCCACATGTCTGACCCTTCAGCCAGGACACCCTCTCCTCAGGGCTTGGGATGGGGAGACAGGGGCTCCAGCCCCGAGTCTGGGCTGCGGGGACCGTCTACCGGCTTGGGAGCAGGCCCCCTAACTCCATCCTTCACTCCTTGCAGGGGGACCCGAGGACTACCTCGAGGGGTTGCCGGCTGATGTGAAACCTGCCCCATGGTCACCAAGGTCCCCAAGGCCCTGAAATTATTTTTTTCTAGTCAGCTCTAACTAGTCCTTGGTACATTTCTAGATGACTGTTAAGCGACCGTGAGAATGTGGGTGGGCTGTGCTGGGTTTCCTGGGGTGGGTCATCTGCCCGCGGCTCCACCCTCTCCACCGTCCTCCCCATGTCCCCTTGGTGATAGAGAGGCCGGGCCAGGGGCCTGCAGGCTGAGGGACAGGAAGGAGCGTGGCTGCTGGCTCAGGGCAGACCTAGCGTGAAACTACAGTGATTCACTCATTGAATTTTCTTTGAAGCTTTTTAAATCAAATCAAATTCAGAATCTGGGCTGCAGAGGTCATCACCAGCCTGTCTGGACTTGGTGGCTCTTCAGACAGGGCAGACCCTCCACTCCTGGGGTTGGCAGCACAGAGGAACGCCAGCCCTGAGCCTGAATGAAGGGTCTGTGACTGTCCCCAGCCTCAGGGCATCTGAGGCGGCTCTGGGCCCTGATTCTAGAACATTCTAGTCCCTTCTGAAGCCGAGGACCAAGAAGGAGGCAGCCCACACCCGAGACAACTCCTTTCCTAAGATCGTCACTCCGTAGGCTGAGGGACAGACAGACCGTGGGCGCCTACCTTCAGGAGCAAAGTCTGCGGGTTCCCAGCCAGGGACTGCTCGCAGGAGTGTGTCCGCACGCGTGTCCACCCTGCATGGCCCCTCTGTCCTGCCCTGCCGGCTTGGCCTGAACGTGCTGCGGTGGAACATGGTTCCACGCGCTCCGGGTGCCAGCCGGCTCTCACCTGTCACCTCCACCCCCACCACAGACACACAGTATTTTTTTAACGGATATTTATTTTTTTACATCAGTAATGCAGCTCACTGCCGGGCTGCTGCTCTGGGGGTTCAGGCCCAGGGCTGCCCGGGGTGGAAGTCACCTGACCTTCAGCTTCCTCTGCTGAGCCTTGGGGGGTGCTGACTCCTGGTACAGCCCCGTGGTAAGAGTCTCAGGTGGTAGTTCAGGCCCAGTCTCCCCAAGGCAAGAGCTCGCGGCCACAGGAGGCCACTGCTGCCGCCGACCCCCAGAACCCGCCATCCCCTCCTGCTCCTCGATACCTCCGTTTTCGTTAAGTGACAGGTGTTGGGTCCTGGACTGTGTCTCTAATTGGCTTCTGGATGGTCGTGACAGGCCGCAGTCACACGCAGCCTTGCCCACGGGGCGGGCGCCCCCCGGTGCACGGGCACCTGGTGATTGGGGAGCGGGGTTGGAGTAATCCGCAGTCCCACAGGGGCCCCGTCCTGGCCCCGGCGGGACAGGCGGTTATTGGGGTGGCGCTGCGGCTGGGGAGCAGCTTGCACTGCGCACATCGCTCAGCTTTACAGGTGGTTTCTTTTCTAAGATGCATGCCAAACGTGTGTTCCGCCTTTTTTTTTCCCCTCCTATGATTTGTAATATACATTTTACGACTGGAAACTTTTGTACACTCAAATAAACACTTTGATTTTAACCCCAGCCTCGGAGTGGATCCTCTGGCCCCACAGCTTCCAGCGCCCGTGACGCTTTCCCGTAATGCAGGGGCTTGGGCGACACTGCGCATGCGCGGCAGCGAAGTAAACCCGAACCAGCCCTTGTCGGGGCGTCAGAAGTCAGTGTGCGCATGCGGAGACGTGCGTGGCCCTCTGGGAGTTGACACCCCCAACGAACGGAGCTCCGGGTTCACCCCAGGGACGGCGCGCAAGGCCTCCTGGGAACTGTAGTACGGGGTTTCACACACCGCCGCGGGCGAGCGCCCGGCGGGGCGCGCTCGGAGTCATGGGAGATGTAGTTTGATTCGTTTCCATGGTGACCCGGGGCTCAGCTTCCTGTCGGGCTGGTGACGTCAGCGCGCGGGCTTCCGGCGCCTGCGGGTCGGCGCGCGCGGCCGGGCCCGGTTGAGTGCGCAGCCATGGAGAGCGGCTTCGGCTCGGACTTCGGCGGCGCGGGCGGCGGGAAGCTGGACCCGGGGGCCATCATGGAGCAGGTGAAGGTGCAGATCGCCGTGGCCAACGCGCAGGAGCTGCTGCAGGTGCGGGGCGCGCCGGGGTCGGGGCCGGGGTTCCCCCGGGTGGGTCCCCGCTGAGCCCCCGCGTGTGTCCACAGAGGATGACGGACAAGTGCTTCCGGAAGTGCATCGGGAAGCCCGGGGGCTCCTTGGATAACTCGGAACAGGTGAGGCTCCCCGGGGACCCCGGCAGGGCGAGGGGCGCGGGGTCACGAGCTGCAGGAAGTAGAGGGCTCGGCGCGTGCGCACCCTGGCGCCGCAGCGTCGTGAGGCGTCTGCGCGTGCGCCGGAGTGCGGAAACGGGCTGCCGCGCATGCGGCGTCGTGGGCCCCGGGGGTGGGGGGAGCCCGGGCTCGCGCGACCCTAACGCAGCCCGGCGCCCCCTCGTCGCCCTGCAGAAATGCATCGCCATGTGCATGGACCGCTACATGGACGCCTGGAACACCGTGTCCCGCGCCTACAACTCTCGGCTGCAGCGGGAACGAGCCAACATGTGACCGCGGCCGGGGGACACCGGGCGCTTGCCCACGGGCGGAACTGTTTGCAGCTCGCCCCCGGCGGCCCCACAGGCTGGGGGCTCGGGGGGCCCGGCCTCTCCCGCCGTGGCTGTGCCCAGCTCAGTCTCAGGGGAGACCGAGGACAGTTCGAGCGCGGGGATCTGGCTGCCCCACCTGACCTGTGACCTGAGCGCAGGCCAATAAAATCGCTGGTGGGGCAGAGAAGCTGGCGTGTCACGCGTCCTGCCGCTCGGGTCTCCTCCCCAGAGTGGGCCCCCGCCTCCCGGGTGCCCTCCCCCTCGGTGTCCGCGGCCTGCCGGCTCTCAGGAAGGCGGTGTCGCCCCACGGGAAACAAAGGAGTGGCCACACCCTTAATCCCAGCCCTCGGGAGGCAGAGGCAGGAGGATCTCTGTGAGTTCAGGGCCAGCCTGGGCTACAGATCGAGATCCAGGACAGACAGGGCTACACAGAGAAACCCCGTCTCGAAAAACCAAAAAGAAAAAAGAAAGGAGCGGCCTTGTGAATGACTGACAGTGGTCTCAGGTGCCCCTCTTCCGGGCTGGGGACTAGCCTGGGATACACAGCGTGGCTCCATAGCTCTGTGTGGAGCTCTCCTGTCATGCAGGAGGCCCCGGGTGTCACCCCAGCTCCATGGAAACTAAGTGTGCACACCTGTCATGGGGCTGGGGGGCGGGGCGGCGGACGGACAGATGGGCACAGGAGCGTCAGGTTTGAGGTTAGCCTTGGGTACATAAGACCCTGTCTCACACAAGAAAGGCGCCAGCGGGCCGGGTCAGAAGGCTGAGACACGGTCCTGAGCCAAAGCTGGGACAGGAACTCTGTTTATTGGAACAGTGTACACGGCCGCGGCGCCGTTCCCATCCCACTCCCCTCCGGGCTGGGTCGCCGGCCGCGCGCGCGGTGCTCACTCCAGGATGTTCTGGCCTATCCATCCCAGCACAGCGGCCACTCGAGTGTAGACGCCTGGGAAGTGCGGCCTGCCGCAGCCATAGCCCCAACTGGTGACCCCAGTTAGCACCCACTGGCCAGATGGCTCCCTGCAGGCCAGGGGCCCCCCTGCGTCACCCTGAAGGAGAAAGTGCGCTCAGGCCAGCAGCCCTTGGGACCCGGAAAGGACCCCATGTGAGAAACTGCCAAGGGGCCTCACTTGAGCCGTGGACGGGATGGGTTCAGTGCTAGGGTGTTTTCTTAAAGCCTCTGGCTGCGCCCTCTGCCGGGACCCGGTGTGCGTGCGCATGCGCATCGGTGTGCGTGCGCTGCTCATGAGGGCCTGGGGTGCTGGAGAGTGGTCTTTATTGCGCTCCATTCCCTTTAGGTGTGGGGACTTTCTGTGGCCCCGGAAATGGGTGGTGGCCATCGGTTCCCAGCCATCATCCTGTCTCACAGAACGGGGTGACCGGTGCTTGTGGCCGGTGACCGCGGGCCTTTGTGTGCCTCCCCGGGATCCGAGCTCGGGTCCTGGTGTCTGCGCAGCCAGTGGCGCATAGCGTGTGACACAGTGACCGCCGTGTACTTTGTAAGGAGTTGTGTGCATGTGTGTGCATGTGCCCTCGTCTCAGACACAGTAACCCTGCCTCAGTGCCCCAGCTTTGACCAACCGTGCCCCGCCAGGCCCCCCGGGAGGAGGTGGGAACCCCGCGTGTTGTCTTTGATTAAGCAGTTGTGCCTCGGCATGTCCCGGGTCAGTGGTGGACTGGGTAGGAGAGGCTCAATCCGGGGCCCTTGTCACACAAGCCTGGGGACCTGAGTTAAACCCCAGATCCCAGGTGAGAAACCAGCGCTCAGGGCCCCGAGACCGGAGGGTGAGACCCTGCGTCCAAATGACAGCGGTGTCGCAAGCCTTCAGGCCAGCCGGGGCCACCGAGCGCCCCCCACTCACCGAGCAGCTGTCCACGCCGCCCTGCGGGAAGCCCGCGCACAGCATGCGGCTGCTGATCTGCACCGGGTAGAAGCGGCGACACGTCTGCTCGCTGAGGACGCGCACGGCCGCCTTCTGCAGCTGCTGGGCCATGGAGCCTGGGAGGGCGAGGGAGTGGCTGGGGCGTGTCCCCTAGGACCCCGCTCCGCGCCCACCCCCCCGGCCGCCGCCTACCTCCCTCCCGCAGCGAGCCCCAGCCGGTGATGACGCAGCGCGCGCCTTCGGGGGGCCGCGCGGGCCCCGGCAGGCAGATGGGTCGCACGAGGCGGCTGCGGCGCACGGGACCCGCCAGCTCCAGCAGCGCCACGTCGTAGTCCAGCGTGTAGAGGTTGTAGAACGGGTGGCGGTAGATGCGTGCCACCCGCTCCAGCTGGCCCTCGGCGCCGCTCAGGAACGGGGTGCCCAGGAAGGCTGCCCACTGCATAGGGTCCCCGTAGCTGCGGGGTGCGCATGGGCAGAGTCACTGTCCGGTGGGAAATGGGCTGCTCCGTCCCCCTGCCCAACTCGGGCTCACCCAGCCGCTCGGGTGCCCCTCTGAGGGGACACCGCCAGCTGGCACCATTTCGAGACCTGAGGATGGTCCCCACCCCTGCCCTCCACACCCTCCGGAGAGGAGACAAGGCTCTTGAGCCCTCTAGGTCACCCAGGAGAACCGGGGCTGTTGTGTATACACCTGCACACACGCACGCGCACACGCACGCGCGCACGCACACCACAGTCCTCCGCAGTGGAGCCCCAGCACCTCAGACCCAGCACAGGACCATCTGCCCCCTTCACCCTGAGCCCCACGGGCACATGAGCGCATGTTGGGGGTCCCCTTAAGGAACTACACCCTCCACGCCCGGCGCCCTGCCAGGGAGGCCGTGCCTCGTCCGGTGGCCCTGGGGACTGGGCAGGGGGAGGCGGGGACCCCCAGCGGGGCGGGACTCACATGTCGAAGCAGTGCGCGGCGGACAGAAGCCACCTCTCGGCCACCAGCACGGCCCCACAGCGGTGCTCTCTGCTCCGCAGCCACAGGCTCACCTGCCAGGGCCACTCCCCGCGCGAGGCCGCGCTGCCACCCACGATCCGGGTCAGCGCCCCCGGGGGCGCCAGGCCACAGTCTGAGGAGAGCGGGCGCTGTGTGAGCCCCGGAGAGGGTCTCCCCTGCTGCCCGCCCGCTGCACCCCCCTAGCGGGACCCCACCCTGTGACCTGCCCCACTCTCCCCACGCGCACAGCCTGGCCCCTCGGTGAATCCAGCTGACCCAGCCCTGGGGGGGGGCCGGAGGGGCCTCGTGTCCCCAGCTGCCCCTCTGTCCCCGACAGTGGCCTTCTCTTCTCGCCACCGGGCGGGGGGTCCCGTCAAGGAGGCCGGGGAAAGGAAGCTGACTTGGGAGCCCTGGGCGGCCGCCTCCCCACGGGGAGTGCCCGGCGCTGGGTCCCAGCTTGGGCTTCCCTGGGCCCCTGGCCGAGGCGCCCACAGGCCACTGCCATTGCCGGGGTCACGGTCGGCCCGAGCTGAAGGCCTGAGGTCGGGCAACCCAAGCTGTGGCACTTCCCCGGTGCCCAGAGGCGGGAGGCCCTGGCGCGGCCCCGATGGCCCCCTTCACGCGTGCCCGGGAGGCCCTGGCGCGGCCCCGATGGCCCCCTTCACGCGTGGCCCTGACGGTCCGCTCTGTGCTCCACCACCACCCAACGCTGCCCTGCACGTGGAGGTGTCCGTGGAGTTAGAGCAGGACGTGAGTGGCACCCGTGTGGGGGGGTCTGGCCCAGCAGGACGTGAGTGGCATCCGTGGGGGGGAGGGTCTAGCCAGCAGGACGTGAGTGGCATGTGGGGGGGGTCTGGCCCAGCAGGACGTGAGTGGCACCCGTGGGGGGGGTCTGGCCCAGCAGGACGTGAGTGGCACCCGTGGGGGGGTCTGGCCCAGCAGGACGTGAGTGGCACCCGTGGGGGGGTCTGGCCCAGCAGGACGTGAGTGGCACCCGTGGGGGTGTCTAGCCCAGCAGGACGTGAGTGGCACCCGTGGGGGTGTCTAGCCCAGCAGGACGTGAGTGGCACCCGTGGGGGGGGGTCTGGCCCAGGACTTCTGGAGCCCCGGCGTCCCTGCCGCGGGGAGGCGCAGCTGAGGCGCCCAGACACGGGGCCTTCGGAGGACTGGAACTCAGCCGAGTTCCCGGGAGGTGGAAAGAAACACGAGCCCCTTGCCAGCTATCGGGGGACCCAGGGAGGGGACACGGGCTCAGGCCGGTGCTTCTCAACCTGTGGGTCACGACCCCCGTGGGGTGCGCCGGCCCTTTCTTTACAGGGTCGCCTGGAGAAGCGCAGTTATGAAGTAACGGGAATGGTGTCGCTGGCTGGGGGTCCGCACGGGAGGAACTGCGAGGAAGGCGGAGGAGCAGGGCGGGGCGAGGCCGCAGGGCGGGCATCTTGTCCCCATCTGCAGGCTGTGGCTGTCCGCTTTACCCGGCGGTTTTAAAGGTGTTGAGATACTGTCTCATGTACGCGGGCAGAGCGGCCTTAAAGTCAGAGAAACTCCCCTGCCTCAGTCTCCCAAGAGCTGAGACTGCAGTTGTGTGGCTCTGCACCAGCACGCGCGCAAAGGCGTCACTGGGCCGTCCTTCCTCTCCAGCCCTCACCTGTCTCTTTCTGGAACTTGCTCGCTCTTTCCTCTTTCTCTCCCTTTTTATTTTATTTGAACATTCCGGGCCATGATGAAGGCCAGAGCCTCCCACACTGGACCCTGACCACGCCCCCAGCACATCACTGGGGGATTCTAGGCGGGGCTCCACCCTGACCACGCCCCCAGCACATCACTGGGGGATTCTAGGCGGGGCTCCACCCTGACCACGCCCCCTGCCCCTCACTGGGGATTCTAGGCGGGGCTCCACCCTGACCACGCCCCCAGCCCCTCACTGGGGGATTCTAGGCGGGGCTCCACCCTGACCACGCCCCCAGCCCTCACTGGGGATTCTGGGCGGGGCTCCACCATGACCACGCCCCCAGCCCTCACTGTGGGATTCTGGGCGGGGATCCACCCTGACCACGCCCCCAGCCCTCACTGGGGTGTCTAGGGTGACCCCACCCCCACGCCAGTCCTTCATTGCTCTTTGCTGACCAGACCGTCTCACGAAGTTGCCCACACTGCCCTTCCACACCCCTCACAGCCCAGGCTGGCCTTGGATTTGCGATGCTCCCGCCAAGCGGCTGAGACGGCAGGAGTTTGCGCTCGGCATGGCCTGTCTTCTCACCACGACACCCTTTAGATTGGGGACCTGCTCAGCGACCACCTTGTACCACAATGCCTATTTACGACTGTCTCCAGCCGTCGCATCTGGGGCCGTGGGGCTGAGTGCATCTGGGCGATGTGACAGCCCGTCGCGGGTCTGACAGCCGCCCACGCGGGCTCCGCAGCTCATCAAGTGAAAAGCGCCCCATACGCCACCACCCCCGTCACCTAGGGCCCTGGCCAGAGCCCTGGTGGGTGGAGGGGCCTCCTCCGGGCATCTTCATCGATGCTGCCCCGTGTGAGGAGTGAGGAGCCCAGAACACAAGCTCCTGACGAGGTCTGGTTTCAGAGCCTTCCCCTCCGCAGCCCTGCCACATGTGGAGCGGAAAGCCGAGCGTGCAGCTGCAGGCACGCCCACAGAGCGCCAGGACCCCGACCCCAGGGTGGGGCTCAGCAGGGGAGCACCCCAGGGCCTGCCCCGGAGTCTGTCCCCAGTGCCAACAGAATGAAACGAGAGACCGGAGGAGACAGGCAGCCTGGCAGGACAAGCTGTCATCCCAGGACTCAAGAGGCTGAGGCAGGAGGATCAGGAGTTCAAGGTCAGCCTCAGACACTGAGTGGGTCCACCCACCACGGTCCAGGAGTGAACAAATAAGAAAGGAACAGGAGCTGGAGCACGGTTCAGCGGGCATGGCCGTGCTGACCCCAGCTCGGAGGGCAACAGAGACAGGGGGATGGCTGGGACTCGCCAGCTGCAGCCGAAGCCCAGAAGCTCCATGTTCAATGAGATACCTTGCTTCAGAGGAATATTTAGGAGAGATGGCGGACGGCGTCCGTGCCCTCGGTGGGGAGGGACACGGACGCCCTCCTCTGGCCTCAGCACGCACACGCATGTGCGCACACAACCAAAGGGACAGATGTGGGCACGCAGGCGCGCACGGTGGGACGTGGAGAGAGTGAGTGCCCACTGAAGGCCGGGCAGGCAGCCACAGGGCCTTGACACTGACCTCCAGCTCTGCAGTTTGGGACACTGTGTCTTCAATGCCATTGCGTCTAAGCCCAGCTGTGACGGGGACCTGCCTGCCCCACACCACCTGTCACCGTACCTGGCAGCTGGGGATGCGCGGTGGTGCCTGGGGCACTGGGGGCTGGTGTCTGTCCCCTGGTGGTGCTCCTGGCAGGCAGCGTCCTGTTGAGCGGTCTTGTGGTCACCCCGCTGGTGGCCCTGGGGGTTGCCGGTCTGGCGGTGGCCTCTTGGGCAGTGAGGCCAGCAGCCGTGGTTCTGGGGGGCTGGTTAGGGATAAGCCGTGTGCTGGAGGTGTGGGGGCGGGGCGTGGAGCCGGGGCCTGAGGACATGGCCTTCAGGATCCAGTCCTTGAGGCGAGTGACGCGGGCATAAACGCCCGGCTTCTTCGCCTGCGCGCAGCCGATGCCCCAGCTCACGATGCCCGCCAGGTAGAAGACACCTGGTGTCTCCTCACATGCCAGCGGGCCACCAGAGTCGCCCTGCAGGAGAAAGACCCCACCGGATCTTCATGGGACAGTCATGGAAGGAACAGCAAGGCTCCACTCCCACTGGACTTGAGGCTCTGCATTCAGGCGTGGCTGTGACCTCAGACCGCGCCTTCTCTGAGCCTCCTCCGCTCATTCCGGCTCTTCTTTTTCCAGCACCGGGGATGGAAGGAACCCAGGGCCTCACACATGCTAGGCCAGTGCTCATCACTGAGCTGCACCCCAAGCCTAGGGGGAACGTGGGTGTCCCTGTGACACCCACCTGGCAGGAGTCAACCTTGCCCTCCAGGAAGCCGGCGCACAGCATGCGGTCCGTGAGGGAGAAGTTGTACAGGGCACCACACATCTTCTGCTCTATGATGCCCACGGACGCCTTCTGCAGGATATCAGGCTTGGTGGCTGCCGGGAAAGAGAGCTCAGAATGCCACCGAGTGACTTGTCACCAAGCAGGGCCACCAGGTGCTGTCCCTATCCTGGGGACAGTGAGCAGATCTCACAGGAATTTTTGTTTTGTTTGAGACAAGGTCTCAATGTGTAGCTCTGGCTGTCCCAGAACTCGCAGAGATCCTCCTGCCTCTGCCTCCCAGGTGCTGGGATCAAAGGTGTGCGCCACCACTCGCCTGGCTGTCACAGGAATTCTTATTTTCTCCTGTGGGGCTTGGGGGCAACCCAGGGACTTTGCACATGCTAGGCGAGTGCTCAACACACCCCTAACTCTTGGGGATTTGAGGGTCTCACTATGTTACCCAGGCTGGCCTTGAACCTACGATGCCCCCACCTCTGCCTCCCAAGCTGGGAAGACAGCTGCATGCCAACCATTCACATTTTCACAAAGGGCTAGAACAATGGTTCTCACCCCATGGGCCGCTACCCCTTTGGGGTCCCCATAGTACATATTTACATTACGATTCATATTCATAACAGTAGCAAAGCCGGGCAGTGGCTGCGCACGCCTTTAATCCCAGCACTCAGGAGGCAGAGCCAGGCGGATCTCTGTGAGTTTGAGGCCAGCCTGGGCTACAGAGTGAGATCCAGGACAGCCAGGGCTGCACAGAGAAATGCTGTCTCGAAAAACAAAAAAAAAAAAAAAGCAAAATTACAGTTTTGGGATGGCAACGAAATAGTTTTATGGCTGGGGGTCACCACACATGAACTGTATTAAAGGGTTGCAGCATCAGGAATGTTGGGCACCACTGAGCTAGAGAATAAACATTTTCAGTTTATCCTGTCAGTGAATGGAGGTGCAGGGACCACAGGGGGGTGGGGGCTGCATGTGGCCTCTGGTATAGCCAGAGGCCGGTGACTCAAGTCTGTGGCCAAAGGGTCAGCACAGATGTTTTTTGCAGCCATGGACATCTGTTTTTGTTGTTTGTTTGTTTTGTTTTTAGAGACAGGGGCTCTCTATGTAGCCCTGGCTGTCCTGGAACTCAATATGTAGATCAGGCTGGCCTCCAACTCAGAGATCTGCCTGCCTCTGCCTCCCTAATACTGGGATTAAATGTGTGCGCCACCACTGCCTGGAGATTGTGTCGATAAAACTTTATTTATACACACAAATGAGGGTCCATATGTAGCCCCTAGGAGACACTGAGTGGCCCTTAGGCTGTGGGGTCAGCGCAGAGGAATGATTTAGGGCCCAGGTAAGGGAAGCCAAACCCCATCCCTCCCAGGCCAGGCCCTGGAGAATTTAGCCATCATCTCCCTCCGGGACCTGCTCACCATTTCCCTCCTGCGTGTTGCCCCAGCCTGAGATCACGCACTTGCGGCCCACGGGGAACTTGTGGATGGCCAAGGGGAGACAGATGGGCTGGATGTACTTGTTGAAGAGCAGCGGCCGGGCCAGCTCCAGCAAGGCCACGTCAAAGTCCAGGATGCCTGGGTTGTAGCGGGGATGCAGAACCACCCTTCGCAGCCCCAGCTTGATGGGGCTCCCGCCGACACCCAGCAGGGACGCGGTGCCCAGGTGCGCCTGCACCTGTTCTGCCTTGGTGCTGCGGAGACAAGACCTCAGGCATGCCGGCCCTGCCCCCTCCCGGCCAATACCCGCACCCCAGGGAGGGCCCTGGAAGGGGACCTGAGAGAGAGTGTACCCTGGGGCTTTGCTTTTTGTTGCTCTGACCCAGACCCCAGCAACTCATCGGTCCCTGCTGGTCCCTGCTGTGGAGCCCACAGGGGCACGGTCGTGGGCCTGGGCGACCTCCGTTTCTGTTTTGGTTTGTGTTGGCTGTTTGTTTTTGAGACAGAGGGACAGGAATGCACCACCCCACCATCCCACCGGCGAGTCTGCGATCCGGGCTCGTGGGAGGCCTTACTGGTTGAAACAGTGAGCGGCGGACAGCAGCCAGCGGTCACCCACCACCGTGGCTCCGCAGAAGTGTCTGGATCCTTCCTTCAGGCTGGCCTGCCAGGGCACCTCCCCAGGCACGGCGCCGAGCCCACCCACAATCCGAGTGGGCTTGTCCATCGCAGGCCTGGCCCCACACTCTGCAGGGGGAGGGGAGAGAGGGTGGGGTCCTTATCCACCCAGGGCTCACCCGCTCTGGCCCCGGAGTGACCTACACACAGAGCCACGAGGACATCGAGGACATCGCCCGGGGGTGGCAGGGCCGGAGGTCCCAGGGAAACCTGAGCTTGGAATGACGGAGATACAATCAACCACACCCGGGAGGTTCGCAGGACCCACAGGTCACATCTACATGGTGGCACAGGCCTGTCATCCGAGCACTCAGAAGCTGAGGCAGGAGGATTGTTCTGCCTGAGAAGGGAGGGGAGGAGGAAGGGGAGGGAGGGAGACAGGGCTGGCTGGAAAGGGAAAGAGTGGCAGGCAGCAGCAAACCCTGGAGGAGGCAGAGCCGTCTGCGCAGGGTGTGGCGGGGGGCCCCGGTTCCAGACCCCGGCACCACAGAACACACAAAACCCCAGAGGAGACGCAGGGCTGACGAGCGCAGAGAGGCATGCCGGGCAGAGACAGTGCCCGCAGGACCACACCGGCCACGCAGAGACTCAGTCTCACTCCCACGCGGGTCCACGGCCACGACAGCCAACTCCATGCTGACCCCGTGGGTCACTCTAACTATGCTGTCTTTGCAGCTTCATTTTCAAATGCACCTGCATCACGGTTCCAAAAAATGAAAAGTGAAGCCAGGAATAGTAGTGGACGCCTTTAATCCCAGCGCCCGGGAGACTGAGGCAGGCGGATCGCTCTGAGCTAAAAGTCAACCTGGTCTAGAAAGTGAGCTCCGGGCCAGCCAGGGCTACATAGTGAGACCCTGCCTCAAAAAATTTAAATTAAAATTTAAAAAATGTATGCCCGAAGAATGACCAACCTGTAATAGACGTCTGTGCTCATGGCAGACACCAGCATGCCAACCAGAATTGCCAACCCCCTATTGAGTGCTTCATGGCAGGTATCAATAAACGGCTACCAATTTCGCACCCAGTGTCAAGACTGAAACCAATAATTGCCTATCTCTCATCAAGTGCATTCAAGGACGACACCAATAGTCAATCACCAATTTCTCGCTGAGGAGCCAAGGCAGACATTGTCAATCAATCACCAATCCTCCATCCGAGCACTAGCCATCAAACCTGTTAAGTTTTGCTGGGTTCCGTTTCCCAGAACCCACACGGTGCACGGTGCAGAGGGAGAGAGAGAGAGCCAGTTCCTGCAAGTTGTCTGCCCCCGCCCCAATAAATCAGTTATCAGCTGCAGAACTTCCACAGTATTGAACCAGACATCAACAGTGGATCACAGCTGGTCCTGGCGGCGCACGCCTTTAATCCCAGACAGAGACAGGCGGGTCTCTGTGAGTTCGAGGCCAGCCTTGCACATAAAGAGTTCCAGGGCAGCCAGGGCTACCCAGAGAGACCCTGTCTGTCTCAACCCCGCCAATTTCTTGCTGCCTATCGTGACAGACATTGACAATCGATTACCGACCCTGCAGCACCGAGAGCTTCAAGATCAGCGATTGACCCCCGCCCCAGCGCCTGCTTCCTGGCAGACATCGACAGTCGACTGCCGATCAATCGATCGATCTCCCTCATCTCTCCAACCCCCGCCGGGAGGGGGGCCGCCCCGCCGTACCTTGTGGCTTGGCCGCCGTGCTGGGGTGTCGCGGTGCCGTGCTGGGCGCCGCCGTGGGTCTGGCCGAGGTGCCGGGCAGCGAGCTGTCAGGGCTGGTGGGCCGGGGAGGGCCCGGGGCGAGGGGCGCGGGGGCCGCGGTGGGGACCACGGGGGCCGCGGTGGGAGCCGCGCGCGTCACCTCCAGGATCCAGTCCCGCAGCCGGGTGACGCGGGTGTAGACGCCCGGCCGCCGCGCTTCCGCACAGCCGATGCCCCAGCTCACGATGCCGGCCAGGAAGAACCTCCCGGAAGGCTCCTCGCAGACCAGGGGTCCCCCCGAGTCGCCCTGGGGACGGGGAGCGCGGTCAGCGCGGGCGGGGTCCCCAGGGCCGCCAGGGCACAGGGCAGCGCCGGGGCCAGGCTGTGCGCGCCCCGCGGAACCGCAAACGTGGGGTCCTCGCCCCTGCCGCAGCACCCTCACCCTCACCGGCTGACTACCGAAATGTCTATGCGCCTGTCCGCCTGGGCATCTCCCCTCAAGCTCCTAACCTCGGAGCCATCCCTCTGGCCCCGGGCCTCGGGAGGCAGAGGCAGCGGGATCTCTGTGAGTTCCCAGGCTACAGCCAGGCCAGACTCCAGGCCAGCCTGGGCTGCACAGGGAAACCCTGTCTCGGAAAACTAAAAATAAAAACATACAGTGACTTCTGTTTTCATAAAATTCAGTCAGCCACAAAAGCGGGCAGCGTATTTCTTGTTTTCCTTTTTGAGACGGGGCCTCATGTAGCTCAGGCTGGCCTCAGCCCCCTATGTAGCTCAGGCTGGCCTCAGCCCCCTATGTAGCTCAGGCTGGCCTCAGCTCCTATGTAGCTCAGGCTGCCTCAGCCCCTAGAGCTCAGGCTGGCCTCAGCCCCCTATGTAGCTCAGGCTGGCCCGCGCAGTCCTGGCACAGCCCGTGCCTCTGCGGGCGCTGCGGAGAGGGGCGGAGGGTGGCGCACGGCCGGGGCGCACCTGGCACGAGTCCACCTTCCCGTCCAGGTAGCCGGCGCACAGCATCCTGTCGGTGAGCGAGTGGCCGTACAGGCTGGCGCACAGGCTCTGCTCCAGCAGCTCCACCGTGGCCTTCTGGAGGACCTCAGGCTTGACCACTGCCGCCGAGAAAAGCGGGGTGAGGGCGCGGGAGCCCAGCAGCCGCGCTGAGCCAGGAGGCCCAGGACTACCCCCGGCTGGACACCCCAGGGCTGGACACCGCAGGGCTGGTCCCTCGCCACGCTCCCCGCACGAACCCGCTTCCTCCTGACAGGAACTCAGTCCCAGCCCCAAATAAACCGCACTCTCCACCTGCCACCACCAGGTCTTCCTTCCTTCCTTCCTTCCTTCCTTCCTTCCTTCCTTCCTCCCTCCCTCCCTTCCCTCCCTCCCTTCCTTCTCTCTCTCCATTTATTTATTTATTTATTCATTCGTTTATTTGTTTATTTATTGTGTATACAGTGTTCTGTCTACATGTATGTCTGCACGTATCCCTGCAGGCCAGAAGAGGGCACCAGGTCTCATCACACACGGATGTGAGTCACCTTGTGGGTGCTGGGAATTGAACTCAGGACCTCTGGAAGAGTGGCAAAGGAGACAAGGTCTCTTGTAGCCCAGACTGACCTTAAACTGACTTCCTAGCCCATCGACCTTGGACTGACTTCATCCTCCTGACTTCTCATCTCAAATTCGAGTCCTGTGCTGCTGCTCTTAGCTTTACAAGTTTGTTTTTCTTTTTCCTTACCAGAGATATTGAACTCACAGACGCCAACATGTCGGATAAATCCTCCACCCGACCACGCCCCCAGCCCCTCACCGGGAATTCTAGGCGGGGCTCCACCCTGACCACGCCCCCAGCCCTCACTGGGGATTCTGGGCGGGGCTCCACCCTGACCACGCCCCCAGCCCCTCACTGGAGATCCTGGGCGGGTTCTGGCGGGCCCACCCTGACCACGCCCCAGCCCCTCACTGGGGATTCTGGGCGGGGCTCCACCCTGACCACGCCCCGCCCTGGCTTTAGTTTTCTGAGCCTCTGGCTGGCCTGGTCCCCGGCCTCGGGCCCCAGGTTTTGGGCTCTGAGGCGGAGCCGCCATTGCCGGTCCCAAGCTCCTATCCCAGGGCTGGACGGGGCAGTCTGGGGTGGCGGATGCGCGCGGCTTACGGAAGTCCTCCTTCAGGTAGCCCCAGCCCGAGATCAGGCACTTCCTGCGCGGCGGGAAGACGTGCGTGGCGGCCGGCAGACAGGCGGGCTGCACGTAGCGGCCGAAGGGCAGCGGGCGAGCCAGCTCCAGCACCGCCACGTCGAAGTCCGCGGTGTCCGCGTCGTAGGCCGGGTGCTTGGAGATGCGGAGCACGCGTGCGCGCACGGCGCTGGCCTCCGAGCCGCTCAGGTGCACGCTGCCGGCCTGGGCCGCCCACTGCGCGGGGTCCTGGAATCTGGGGGGCCGAGGGGTGCGGCTGAAGTGGGGCTCGGAGGAGTCGGCAAGCAAAGGGTAAAGTTTGCCGACTGTGACTGCGGACATCTCTGTCCTCGGCCTACGTCAGGGTGCAGGGGCCGCCAGCCAGAGGGCTCAGGGGCACAGGCGCTTGACAAGGTCACACGGGGTGGAAGGAGCGAATCAGCTACTGCAAGTTATCCTCGACACACACACGCGCACACACACGCACACACACACACACCATACACGCACACGCACACGCACGCACATACCACACACACGCACGCACGCACGCACACCACGCACACACACACGCGCGCGCACACATACACACACACACACACACACGCACACTTTGGCACGTGCACCCACACGCATACAGACACACATAAATGTAAAAGTGAGCAGGACTGTGCAGGCCCTTGATCCCAGCACCTGGGAGCAGAGGCTGGCCGATCTCTGTGAGTTCAAGGGCAGCCTGGCTTGCAGAGTGAGATCCAGGACAGCTACATCATGAGACCCTCTTTCAAAACTAAATAAGTAATAAATGAAAATGAATGCAGACTGGGCTGTGGAGGTGGATGTCTGTAACCCCAGCACTCAGAAAACTGAGGCAGGAGGATTATGAATTGCTGGGAAGCCTGGGAGACCTAGCAAGGCCCCGTCTTTTTTTTTCCTCGAGACAGGGTTTCTCTGTGCAGCCCTGACTGTCCTGGATCTCGCTCTGTAGCCCAGGCTGGGCTCGAACTCACAGAGATCCACCTGGCTCTGCCTCCCGAGGGCTGGGATTAAAGGCGTGTGCCACCACCGCCTGAGGTCTTGTCTTTAAAAAAAAAAAAAAAGACAATTCAACAGAAAAGAAAAGGGCCTGGAGTGACTGCTCACTGGTTAGGTCATCATCTGCTCCTACAGAAGACCCAGGTTCAAATTCCCAGCACCCACATGCCGTCTCGTAACCATCTGTAACTCCAGTTCCAGGGACCCAACTCCACCTTCTGGCCACAAGGTGCATAGACAGACCGACAGGTGAAACATTCATACCAGTAAAATTAAATAAACCAAAAGAGGAGGGAGGAGGAGGGAGGAGAGAAGCAGGAGGAGGAGGGAGAAGCAGGAGGAAGGAGGGAGAAGCAGGAGGAGGAGGGAGAAGCAGGGGGAGGAGGGAGAAGCAGGGGAGGAGGGAGAAGCAGGTGGAGGAGGGAGAAGCAGGAGGAGGAGGGAGAAGCAGGGGAGGAGGGAGAAGCAGGAGGAGGAGGGAGAAGCAGGCGGAGGAGGGAGAAGCAGGAGGAGGAGGGAGAAGCAGGAGGAGGAGGGAGAAGCAGGTGGAGGAGGGAGAAGCAGGAGGAGGAGGGAGAAGCAGGAGGAGGAGGGAGAAGCAGGTGGAGGAGGGAGAAGCAGGCGGAGGAGGGAGAAGCAGGAGGAGGAGGGAGAAGCAGGAGGGTGGCGGACAGGCCAGGCTGGACAGCACAGCCGAGGCCAGGAGGGACTCACTCGTTGAAGCAGTGGGCGGCGGACACCAGCCACCTGGCCCCGATGATGGTGGCCCCGCAGAAGTGCTCATGGTTCTCGCGAAGGCTGACCTGCCAGGGGAACTCGCCGGGCGCCGCCTCCACGCCACCCACGATCCTGCCCGCTGACCTCCAGGCAGGCTGCCAGCCGCAGTCTGCAAGACACAGGGCCGCCGCCCGCCGGACCCACGGCCGCCTGTCACTCATCACTCGGCCCTAATTGAAGGCGCCACCACTTGCTTGGGGCCGCCCTGTCTTCTTGAAGCCCCAGGTCAGTGAGTGTCAGTGAAAAGCTCACACCTGGTGCCAAACATGAAGGTCATGTGACCTTCAAACCCATTGTTCACTTCTCTTTTATTCATTCTTCTTTTTTCTCCTTCCTTCCTTCCTTCCTTTCTTTTTTTCGAGACAGGGTCTCTCTGTGTAGCCCAGGCTGTCCTGGAACTCACTCTGTAGCCCAGGCTGGCCTCGAACTCAGAGATCTGCCTGCCTCTGCCTCCCGAGTGCTGGGTTAAAGGTGCAAACCTCCACTGCCCGGCATAATTTCTTTCTTTTAAAACAGACTCTCATTCCAGCCCAAGCTGCCCTGGACCTCCTGATCCTCCTGCCTCAGCTCCTGAGTATTGGATGACATGCCCACACCACCAAGCACGTCCTTGACTAATGACTACCGAGGCTGGAGGGCTGTCAGCGCCTAGGCGGGGGTCCTGGACTGTAGTGAGCCTGGGAGAGAGCGAGCCCAGGCCCCCTCACGGCCTCTGCTCGAGTCCCTGCCCCGACTCCCACGACGAAGGACGGTGAGCTGAACACACCTATTCCTCCCCGAGTTGCTTTTGCTCAGAATGTTTTATCACAGCGGCAGGGAGCAGACTAGGACCCTGGTGTCCTCTTACTGCACAGGCTGAGATTGCCGGAAACATGTTGATGACCACAGAGCATTCTCTTCGCTCCTTGCTCAGATCTGACCAGTCCTTGTTCCTGGCAGCATAGAGCTCCAGGCTGCCATGCCTGCTGTAGTCTGAGGATTGTCCTCTGGGCACCTGTGCTTAGTGGGTGGCATGCTTCCCTCCAGACCACCACCCCTCCCTCTGCCCCCCCTGTTTACGAGCCCCGAGAGCCCCAAGCCCAGGCCACAGTGACACTGACCGCACTGAGCCTCGTCGGACCCGTCGGAGCAGTCCACCCTGTTGTCACACTCGGGGTTCTCTTTGCTCACACACTGACTGTTAGCACAGGAGAAGGCGTTCTCGGGGCAGCGGCCTGGGGACAGAGAACCCAGCTGGGGGCAGGACCTGCAGGGGTCCACTGGGAAACCCCACAGTGGAAAAACCTCTCTCGAGCTCTTTGCTTAGCTCTGGGGACAGGCCAGGGCTAGACAGCAGGGATGTGTGAGAGCCATGAGTGATTGGCGTGTGAGACAGGGTCACACTGTGTAGCCTTGGAGGGTCTGAAACTCCCTATGTAGCCCAGGCTGGCCTCAAACTCACAGGGATCCACCTGTCTCTGCCTCCTGAGTGCTGGGGTTAAAGGTGTGCATTGCCATGTCCGGCTCCTGATTTTGTTTTTACAATAGAATTCTGTCACCTTCTGTGACGGCGACTTGGTGGGACCTAGAAACACTACGGAGTGTCTGCCGGGCTGAGGAAATCTCTGCACCGGTTTAACTGAGGTTCATGTGGCATTGCCATCCTGTGGTCTGAGGTCCTGGGCTAGCCTGGGGTCCACGGGCTGGGGCCACCTCTCCGTTTCCTGACTGTGGACTCAGTGTGACTCCCCACCATGACGGAGGGTGCTAACTGCGGCCAGGACAGACCCTGCCTCTCTTCAGCCGCTGTGTGCCTGTCTGTCTCAGTAACAGACGAATGAAGAGGAACCTTCAGAGTAAATACCGTCTGGGGAAGGGGGCGCACACGTCCAACCCCAGCACTCAGGAGGCGGAGGCAGCTCTGAGTGTGAGGCGTCCCGGGTTACGTAGTGAGACCCCAACTTTTTTTTTTTTTTTTTGGTTTTTTGAGACAGGGTTTCTCTGTGTAGCTTGCGCTTTCCTGATTCGCTCTGTAGCCCAGGCTGGCCTCGAACTCACAGAGATTCTCCTGCCTCTGCCTCGCGAGTGCGGGGATTAAAGGCGTGCGCCACCACTGCCCGGCATGAGACCCCAACTCTTATAAATAAATAACCCAACAGCCTTCGCGCGGCCGGCCCGGCTGTGGACAGCGCTTGGTGCCTCTCTGCGGTCCCCCGGCTCAGGCCTGCGGTGTTAACTTCCCCGGGAAGCCAGGCCCACAGGGGCCCACGTTCCATTCCAGGACAGAAGCCTTGAGGACCTTCAGCGGAAGCCGAGCCGCGGGCAGAGGACAGTCCTACCTGACTTTAAGTCCCTCTGGGTCACCGGACCTTCACACCTTCCTGAAGGGGAACAGACAAAACCAAGTGAGAGCCGGGCACGGTGATGCTCGCCTGTCGTCGAGGCTGAGGCAGGAGGATTGTGCCTTTGAGGTCAGCCTGGGCTATGTGACGAGGTCAACTGTGCACTGTGCGTGCTGATTCTTTGACATCTCACTGCAGGTGGCAGCAGAGTCGCCTAACTCTAACCCTAACCCTGTCCTCAGCCTGGCTGGTCAGGGGCGGCGCTGAAGAGCCACCTGAGGTGGGCGGCCACGATCCCAGTGAGGACACACTGTCACGGAGGAATGTTCTAGAAGATGGCGGTCACTGAGACCTCAGCCATTATATCAGGATCAGGGGACAGTGAGGTCTCAGGAGTCTGAACGGGTTTCTTATTGGCTCTCCCTTCTTACCCGGCCTCTCAGTGAAGGACATTTCTGCATTTCTTTCTTTCTTTCTTTTTTTTTTTTTTTTGGTTTTTGAGACAGGGTTTCTCTGTGTAGCTGTCCTGGATCTCACTCTGTAGCCCAGGCTGGCCTCGAACTCACAGAGATCCACCTGCCTCTGCCTCCCGAGTGCTGGGGTTAAAGGCGTGCGCCACCATGCCTGGTTAGTTCTGGAGTTTTCTGTTTTATCTTTGGAACTACAGTGAATCAAGTATGACTAAAACCATGGAGAATAGTCCGTGAATGTGAGGGGACTCTTACAGCCGAGCCTCACGGGTCACAAAAGTAAGATGTTTGCACTCTGTCCCCATCCATAAGAGGCGGCCAGCCCTCTGCTTCCGCGGGTGTGGGAAGCTGGTTCCTTCCCTCCTTCCATCAGAGGGGGAGATTTTTAAAACTATGATGTTCTGTGCAATCTGAGCTGCACCCCGCCCAGCAGCCTTTGTCTCCCTGACTGGGGCTGCCGCCCACCTACCTACCTGTCAGCTCCACTGACACGATGGTGCCGTAGGCAGCCAGGGGAAGACCGTGTTCCCCCAGCCTTGCCTGGAGGCCTTTCTGCAGGATGTCTTCCTCTTGGTCCAGGCTCAGTGGCTGGAGCGCTCGCAGCAGGAAGTGGAGCCGGAAATGCACAAACACGCTAGAGTTCCCGTCCCTGCAAGCAGGACAGGGCCTTGGAGGCGGGACACATGCTTGCTGCCAGAATTTTCAAGAATCTTCTGAATCTTCTAGAAGGTTCAGGAATTGTCTAGAATCTTCTGGCATCTCCGAAATGTCTACCAAGGTTGTTCTGCCCTCAGGGAGGCCCTCACTCACCTGTAACTGAGCACAGTGCAGCCCATGCAGCTCGATTCTAACTCTGTTTTTCGGAAACTGCTCACAAACTGTAAGAGAAAAAAGACAGTGATGCTGAGGCCACAGTGATGCTGAGTCCACAGTGATGCTGAGGCCACAGTGATGCAGAGTCCACAGTGATGCTGAGTCCACAGTGATGCAGAGGACCACAGTGATGCTGAGTCCACAGTGATGCTTAGGACCACAGTGATGCTGAGTCCACAGTGATGCTGAGTCCACAGTGATGCAGAGGACCACAGTGATGCTGAGTCCACAGTGATGCTGAGTCCACAGTGATGCTTAGGACCACAGTGATGCTGAGTCCACAGTGATGCTGAGGACCACAGTGATGCTGAGGACCACAGTGATGCTGAGTCCACAGTGATGCTGAGGACCACAGTGATGCTGAGGACCACAGTGATGCTGAGGACCACAGTGATGCAGAGGACCACAGTGATGCTGAGGACCACAGTGATGCTGAGGACCACAGTGATGCTGAGGACCACAGTGATGCTGAGGACCACAGTGATGCAGAGGCCACAGTGATGCTGAGTCCACAGTGATGCTGAGTCCACAATGATGCTGAGTCCACAGTGATGCTGAGTCCACAGTGATGCTGAGGACCACAGTGATGCTGAGTCCACAGTGATGCTGAGGACCACAGTGATGCTGAGGCCACAGTGATGCTGAGGACCACAGTGATGCTGAGGCCACAGTGATGCTGAGGACCACAGTGAAACAGGACCCCAGAGCCACTGATAGGGTTGGGGGGGTGTTGTGAAGGTACTCATGTGAAAACACTCTCCTGTCAATAAATTAACAAACCAACACAGTGCAGTCCATGCACACATTGAATATTACTCAGCCCTGGAAAAGAAAATGACTATGTGCCACTCCCGAGTGATAACCGCAAAGACTGACAGCGACCTCAGTTACAGGCATTCCAGAGCCACACAGGATCCGGTGCCTTGAGGCAGGGCCAGTGGCCTGTCTGTGTCCATAGAGATGGGTGGGTGGGGGGGTGGGTTGGGGGGGGTGTCGGTGAATGGATGGGTGGATGGACGGACGGACAGACAGGTGGGAGGATGGGTGGATGGACGGACAGACAGATGGATGGACGGGTGGGCGGGTGGGTCGGTGAATGGATGGGTGGATGGATGGATGGATGGGTGGGTGGATAAATGGGTGGGTGGATGGATGGATGGGTGGATGGATGGTGGGTGGGTGGATGGATGGATGGGTGGATGGGTGGGTGGGTGGATGGATGGATGGATGGGTGGGTGGATGGATGGATGGGTGGATGGGTGGGTGGGTGGGTGGGTGGATGGATGGATGGGTGGGTGGGTGGATGGATGGATGGGTGGATGGTGGATGGGTGGATGGATGGATGGATGGATGGATGGATGGATGGATGGATGGATGGGTGGATGGATGGGTGGGTGGGTGGGTGGGTGGATGGATGGATGGGGTGGATGGATGGATGGATGGGTGGATGGGTGGGTGGGTGGATGGATGGGTGGGTGGGTGGATGGGTGGATCAATGGATGGACAGACGGGCAGGCGGGTGGGTGGATGGACAGATGAATGGACAACAGATCCACAAAAGGAGACCCATTCCCACACTCAACCAGCATGCAGTCATGAGCATGTCAAGGCTCTGTCACAGTCCACAGGATGGAGGCCCCTGAGGACACTGTTTTCAGTGAGAGACTCCCACAGCATGGACTCCATGATAGGAAATCAGGTCCAGACAGAAGTTCACACATGTGCTTCACAATCATGTCTGCTCATCAGGTGGAATCCGAGCACTCCATGTTCCCTCCCACCCCACAGACTGGCTTCCGGGCCACAGGCTCCACCCCGCCGGCTCCCTCCTCTGTGTCCCGGCTCGGCTCACCAGTGTCTGCAGAGCAGCTGTGAGCAGGCGGTAGTAGTCGGAGGCCTCCTGCCGAAGCGAGCTGGTGAAGCGGATCCCGTGGAGCTGTGCCGTGTGCTCCACGTGCACCCCCTGCTCGGAGAGGAAGCCTGCGGGCGAGACGGTTGCCGTTAGAGAGCCCCACTGTGAGGCTGGCCTCCGGACCCCTGCACCTGCCAAGCCTCCACACACAGGAGACCCGACTCCTCGGGGCTGGGCACCAGCGTGCCTTTCCTGAAGGAGTCTACGAGGCCTTCCCTGGGACCCCTAGATATAGTATAAAGCCTATAGAGAAGCCGGGCGGGGGTGGCGCACGCCTTTAATCCCAGCACTCGGAGGCAGAGGCAGGAGGATCTCTGTGAGTTCGCAGCCAGCCTGGTCTACAGAGTGAGATCTAGGACAGGCTCCAAAGGTACACAGAGAAACCCTGTCTCGAAAAACAAAAAACAAACAAGCAAGCAAAAAGCCTATAGAGGCCAAGTGACCTGGGGTATCCCTAAAGTCAGCTTCCTTGACCCGCGTCAATGACATCACAGCTGAGAGCCCCCCGGGAGGCCAGTGTGTTCCCAAATGCCTCCCTAGGATGGGACAGCAGTTACTGCAGAGCAAGCCAGGGGACCTCCGGACCCTCACATTGTTCATCCAGGGCCGCCGGCCTTCACTGACGGTCACGTGTGTGAACATCAGGTCACCGGGTGCCTCGCTCTCTCATTCTCCATCTTGTGTTTGAGGCAGGGTCTCTCACTGAACACAGGGCTCGTCAATTCAGCTAGGCTGGCCCGCGAGCCGTGGGGATCCTCCGGTGTGCGTCCCCCACCCCCAGCGCTGAGATCACAGAGCCTGCCACTACACCTGGCTTCTTCTGTGACGGCAGTGGATGGGACTCAGGGTCTGGCAAGGCAGACCCTCCACAGACTGAGCCATCTCCTGGCCCCTCTTCGTTTCTTCGTTCAAGGCAGGGCTTTGCTTTGTAGCCTGTGCCAACCTGGATATTACAATCCCCCGCCACAGCTGTCCCTGCCTGTGCTTCCCAAAAGGAGTTTCCAACTGTGAGTTACATCATAAAAAAGGAGCAAAAGTCAAAAAAACCGCCAAAACAGGGAGATGGCAGCAGCCCGGACATTTAACACCGACCTGGACGCCATAGCCAGACCCAACCGCAGACGAAAATTCAAACAGAGGCTGGAGAGCACCCTGGTTCAGTTCCCAGGGTCCACATGGCGGATCAGAACCGCCTATAATTCCAGTTCCGGGGGGCCGACACCCTCCTCTGGCCTCTGTAGGCACTGCACACACATACCTGCAGGCAAAACACTCATACACAGAAAATAAAAATTGAAAACAAAGTCTGCCAGGCAGTGGTGGCGCACGCCTTTAGTCCCAGCACTCGGGAGGCAGAGGCAGGCGGATCTTTGTGAGTTCGAGGCCAGCCTGGGCTACAGAGTGAGATCCAGGACAGCCAGGGCTACACAGAGAAACGCTGTCTCAGGGAAAAAAAAAAAAAAAAAAAAAAAAAAGCAAGCAAACAAAACAAAAAAAAACACACAACAGAATCAAACAGAATGTGAATCCTGAGTCCCCGTGACTCCCTGGGATAGATTTTTGAAATCGTGGGTAGAAGAAACATCCCAGTGACTGTGGGTCAGTGGGTAGAACACTCGCCCAGCAGGCATGCAGGCCTGGGTACCACCACAGCATCCATAAGCCAGGGGTGGTGACGCACACCTGTGGTCCCAGCACTTCAGAGATGGAGGCAGGGGATCCTCAGCAATAAGAGCTTGAGGCCAGCCTGGGCTACATGAGACCCTTCTTCTTCTTCTCAAAATAAGATAAGCTCTCAAAAATGGCGCGAAGTTTTTTGTGCCTCACACCAGGGCCAGCCCGGGGTCCCAACAGTCTTGAAATCCTTGCAGACTGTCCGGAAGCCCGAATCCGGGCACAAGGGCAGAGGATGCCGCTGCGTGGCAGGCACGGCCACTAGAGGGCAGCAGGCAGCCACGGCAGGCGGCCACAGCGCAGAAAACTTGAATATTATTGTAGCTGGAGAAATCAGAGTTTATTCTTTTGCTACACAAGAAGGTTTCCCAATTTGTGTTCGTCATCACTCGCACAGAGAATAACCATTCCAACGGGCTGTGGCTGAGCCACGCCCCCGGCAGGGGCTCCATCCCTGACCGGGCCCCCAGGCCCTCACTTGGGGTCTCCAGGTGGGAGCTCCACCCCTGAGCCACATCTCGGGTGCCCTGGCTGACCAGGAATTCGCAATCCTCCTGTCGCAGCCTCTAGTTCTGCCCCCGAGAGAGCAGCTGTAAAACGCACAGGATCATCCCCGGGTATTCAACCCCAGTGCTGACCACGCCTTCTGGGTTCCCACTTCCCACTGACACCCACCTCACACTCGCCCACTTCACACTCCACACTGACACCCACCTCCCACTCGCCCACTTCACACTCCACACTGACACCCACCTCACACTCGCCCACTTCACACTCCACACTGACACCCACCTCACACTCGCCACTTCACACTCCACACTGACACCCACCTCACACTCGCCCACTTCACACTCCACACTGACACCCACTTCACACTCCACACTGACACCCACCTCACACTCGCCCAGCACACTCCCCGACTTGGGGCCCGTCCGTGTGGGCTGCTGGCTCTGGATGGATGCTCGGGACACCCAGAGCGCCCTTTTGAGTGTCCCCTGCTCCGGGGACCCAGCCTGCCTCCTGACACCTACCCAGAAGGACTCCCAGGGCGAGGACGACCACACTGATGGCCACAACCGCGGTGACCGCCGTTCGGCAGCAGCCAGAGTCCGGAGCAGGGACGTGGACATCCTTTGCCGTCTCCGGCACGAGATGTAAGTCAGGTGCGGTGGGCTCCATGGCTCAGCAACTCAAGGCTCCAGGCAGACACCTGCAAAAAAGAGACCAGGATTTGTCTGATATTCAGCCACACCGGGCCTGCGCCTTCTGGGAGGGAGGGAGGGCACGGATGGGCTCTTCCTGGCCACTGTAGCCCAATGGGGCCAAGGCGGTGGGATGGAGGATGCGCCCAGAAAAACATGCCAATACTTCTGGGGTGCTAGGGCTGGCTCAGTGCTTAGGAGAGCTGACTGCTCTCTCAGAGGACAGGAGTTCAGTTCCCAGCACCCACATGGCAGCTCACAACCATCTGTGACTCCAGCTACAGAGGGTTCTGACGCCCCCTTCTGGCCTCTGTGGGAACTGCACTCATGTGCACACATACACATTAAAACAGACTAACTAAATGTTCATTAAATGAGAATGCCCAGGGGCTGGAGAGATGGCTCAGAGGTTAGAGCACTGGCTGCTCTTCCAGAGGTCCTGAGTTCAATTCCCAGCACCCACATGGTGGCTCACAACCATCTGTGATGAGACCTGGTGCCCTCTTCTGGCCTGCAGGGACACATGCTGTATACATAATAAATAAATAAATCTTAATAAATAAATAATTAACTAAATAATTTTAAAAAATGAGAATGCCCAGGTGAGTGAGGCAGACACAGATCTGTAGGTGAACTTTGTCCTTGCAATGCATCCACACCTGTATCAGACTCTGGTGAGGCTGTCGGGACTTTTTTTTTTTTAATTACTCTAGCTGGTTTAACCCCAGCACTTGGGAGGCAGCAGATCTCTGTTTGAGGCCAGCCTGGTCTACAGAGACAGTTCCAGGACAGCCAGGAAAAAAAAAAAAAAGGAGAAAAAAAAAGAACAAAATTACTCTAGAAACTGACTGTTAGTGCACATCTGTGATTTAGTGCTCCACAGTGATCGCTGTGTGTTTGAGGCTAACCTGGGCTACAGAATGAAATCTGTTTTTTGTTATCAAAACACACACACCCCCAAGCCAGGCTTTCTCTCTGTAGCTCTGGCTGTCCTGGAACTCACTCTGTAGCCCAGGCTGGCCTCGAAATCACAGAGATCCGCCTGGCTCTGCCTCCCGAGGGCTGGGATTAAAGGCGCACGCCACCACTGGCCAGCTAAAACAACACACTTAGTAAAGCAAACACATGAATACTCCAGTAAAGACACGAAGGGCTGGCGAGAGGGCTCAGAGGGTGGAGGGACTTGTGGCCAAGCCTAACGACCCGAGTTCAATCCCGAGACCCACGTGGAGGAAGGGAGGAGAGCGCTGAGTCCTGCAGTTGGTTCTCTGACCTCCCCACACTCGGAATAAACAAGGAAAGCCCACTGGCCCCCACTTCCCCCCTACGCGCCTCCCCCATGCCCCTCTCCCCCACCTCTGCCCCCCCCCCGTGGGCCCCCGGCTCCCCCTCCTCTTCTTGAGACGCCCACACCCACACTTGAAGAAATGTTTCTACTTTTTTTTCTGAGCACCTCTCTTTCACGTAGCCCAGGCTGGCTTCAAACTCACAATTCCCCTGCCTCAAGCACAAAGATATTTATTTTCACTTCAGTTGCTGGGTGTGGTGGCGCATGCCTTTGATCCCGGCATTCAGAGGCAGAGACAGGAGGATCTCTGTGAGTTCCAGGCCAGCAAGGGCTCCATTGGGAGATCCTGCCACAAAAGGAAAACAGAGAAAGAAAAGAAAGGGAAAAATTAACCGTTTCGTTTCATTCCGAGGCAGGTCCTCCTGACTCCACCCTGGAGTGCCGGTGGCACCCCGACACCCTCTGCTGATCCTGGCACCTCCAGGCTGAGGCCCGGCCCTCGGGGACCTGTCTGCCTGAAGCGGTCACCGCGGGCAGAGGGGCAGCCTGGCTGTGCAACACTCACACTCACGTCTGGGTTCTTACACTTCGCTTCCCGGCTCCTGGAGGATGAGAAACTGCCTGTGCGAATCGCTCCACGAAGTAAGAGAGGCGCAAAGGCCACAGAGACGTGCTGAGCAGCGAGGCTGCAGCCTGGAACGGCTGGGGAGGTCCAGACCACACACCCACGTGCACATGCACAAACACATATGTGCACATGTGTGGTGGGTGGCTACAGAGCCTCGCCCTGAAGCACCGCCCCTGTGAGGTGGCAGGTAACTGTTACACCTGGCTATGGCCTTGAGGTACGTGCTCCTGGGGTGTGGCTGCTCGGGGACCCCTCAAGACCTGGGATGCACGTGTGCGCTCTCTCCTCGCCACCTCACGGTTTCAGGTGCTGAGATCTTGGACCGGGCAGATCAGCGTGGGACATGGCTCAGCTTTCCCGGGACCCTACGATAAATCTTCATGGTTGTGAGTTAACCCCCAAAGAAATTCCTTTGCTCATTAAATAGACTGCGTGGATTACATTACACATGCACGAACACATATGCACATGCATACACACACAGGTACATACACACGCATGCTCTCGCACACACGTATGTACACTCACACACACACACACACTCACACACTCGCTGTGCCCATGCGTCCCGTGCCCACGGCCTGCACACAGTCCTGCCAGCAGTGGCCCCCCTCACAGACGACTTGTGGCTGCTGGGCGCGAGCACAGAAGCACCATTCAGCACTTTCTCTCCCGTAATTACCCGGGGGCCACCCCGGCTGCAAAACACACAGCGCAGAAAGGGGCAGATCAAACCCTGGGAACCCTGGGAACCCTGGGCTGGGGAGACCAGGCCTCCGAGAACTGCGCCACAAGAGCCAGGGGAGGGGGCACACCTGTCCTTCCGTCACTCAGGAAGCTGAGGCAGGGGGTTTGCTGTGAGTTCAAGGCTAGCCTGGGCTACATGGCAAGGTCCAGACTAAGGGGAGATACATAAAAACAAACAAACCTTCAAACAACACTACCGGACGGACGCGGTGACACACATCTGTCATCCCTGTACCGGGATGAGAGGGGTCACCAGTGAGAAGTTCCAAGTCGTCCCCTGGGTACATGGCGCGTTCCAGGCAAGCATGAGCTACCGAGTGAGACGCCGTCACCAAACCGAGGGGAATGGTAGCTGAGGGTCTGGAACACACAGGATTTGTGTGGCCAGCTCTGGTGCAGACGGGTCTGCAGATCTAACCTGACGGTGGCGTCCGTTCGGCCACAGCCGCAGTTTTGTGCATTGGTGATGCGGGTGGGTGGGTGGCGGTGTCCTCGGAACGGAAGCATCCCACCCCGCAGGAAGGCTCCCAGAGACTAAAAACCTTCCGGAAACTTCCATGATCACAAGTGCTGGGAGGGGACTGAAGTGGGCAGCTGGCCAAGGCTTGCAGGGAACCCCAGAAGTCACCACGCCAGGGTGAGTCACCCACGTGCACCAAGTAACCCCAGTGAACTCACGGGTCGCTTAAGCTCCACTCCGTGGGATCAGTTCTGTGGTCTGTGGCTGGTGCCCTGTCTGGGTGAAGTGGCGTGCCCACGTCTCCCCGGAGATGGTTAGTGAGCAGGCAGGCCACCGAAGGAGGCCACCCAGCAGTGAAGACTGGGAAGTGGTGGCGTTCTCCGCCCGACGCAGAGGAACAAGGGACTCTCAGACCAGTGTGGCAAAAATTGACCATGTTTAAAAATTGTTATTAGGAGGGCTGGAGAGATGGCTCAGTGGTTAAGAGCACTGGCTGCTCTCCCAGAGGACCCGGTTCAGTTCCCAGCACTTACAGCTCAGAGCTCACAATTCGCAGCTCACAACTGTCTGTGATTTCAGTTCCGGAAAATCCAACACCCTCACACAGACATACATGAAGGTCAAAACACCAACGCACATGAAATAAAAATAAATGTCTTTTAAAATTGTTATTAGGGCCTGGAGAGGTGGCTCAGTGGTTAGAGCACCAGCTGTGCTTGTGGAAGTCCTGACTGTGATTCCCAGCACCCACATGGCGGCTCACAGCCACCTGTGACCCCAGTTCCAGGACTCAGCATCCTCTTTGGCACACAGACATGCATTCAGGGAAAACACTCATGCAAGTAAAATAAATAAATAAATAAATAAATAAATAAACCTTAATTATTTTTTTGAGACAGGGTCTCTGCACGTGGCCTTGGCTGTCCTGGATCTCGCTCTGTAGCCCAGGCTGGCCTTGAACTCACAGATATCCTCCTGCCTCTGCCTCCCGAGTGCTGGGATTAAAGACATGTACTATCGTGACCTGCCAAAACTTAAAATTAAAAAAAAAAAATTGAAAAATGAAAAAGAAGTCCAGCTGGTGGGATGGCTCTGTGGGTAGCGCACTTGCCGTCAGACCTGGTGAGTTCCATCATGGGACCCATGTGGTGGGAGCTCCAACAGCTGTCCCTGTCCTCAGTGGTACACACCCACACAAATACACACACACACACACACACACACACAAATACACACACACAAACACACACAACACAAAAAAAAAAAATACACACACACAACACAACACACACAAAAACACAAAACACACACACAAATACACACACACAAAAACACACACACACAAAACACACACACACACACACGAATCAATAAACACAGAATCAAAACAAACTAAGAATTTAAAAGCCAGCCACAAGCCGGGCGGTGGAGGTGCAGCCTTTAGTCCCAGCACCCGGGAGGCAGAGGCAGGAGGATCTCTGTGAGTTCGAGGCCAGCCTGGGCTACAGAGTGAGAGATCCAGGACAGCCAGGGCTGCACAGGGAAACCCTGTCTCGAAAAACCAAAAAAAAAAAAAAAAGAAAAGAAAGAAAGAAAGGGAGTGAGGGGCAGACTCGCAGGCACCAGAGACTGACCTGTGAAGAGATGGGGTGACAGACCGCGCCCAGGAGACATGCAGCCAACGGCCGCCCCACGGTGGCACAGGCCTGGCTGGTTTCCATCCAGAAAAACGCTGCCCGTGCGTACCAGGAGTGGTTAATCAACGGCCACTCGGGAAGATGCCGCTCTGCGGCGAGCAGGGGCTGCTCCTACCTGAGCTGACCCTGGGCCCACATTCCCAGGGAGACTCCGACAGACTCACGGCAGCCTGGGGCTGCTCTGGCCAGATCTGGCCAGGGCCTCTCGAGGGCAGGAAATGGCACAGAGGGAACAAAGCCAGCCAGAGACAATCAGAGAAGCCAGGAGCCCCCGGCAGCCCCTGCCCATGCGGGTCCTTGAGTGACATTTTTTAGGGGTCTTGGGGAGCTGTGGCCTCTGAAGATGTCTGCACTGGCTGCGCCGCCCGGGTCCCCAGAGTCTGTGAATATATCACCTCGCGTGAGGAAACAGATCTCTGCCCGTGGCCCTGGGCTGAGGACTTGGCTGGGAACCACTCGGGGTCACCACGAGGGGCCACTTTCCCCATGAGGTTCTCAGGGCCAGGGGAGGGTGGAGCAGCTGGGAAGAGGGAGGAAGGGGCAGAAAGCCAAGGGATGGGGGGCCTCTGCCTCGGAGATGGATGGGGTTTGGGTGCTCCCTGAGGCTCCGGGAGGGAGCAGCCCTGACCCACCCACGCAAGTGTGGTGGAGAGCAGCCTGGTTCGTGCTGCAGTGGTGGTCTGGTTGTTGTTTTGTTTTCTGGATTTGCTTTTGCCTTTTTCTTTTTGACAGACTCTAGGTCTGCAGTCTGGAATCTGTGATTCTCCTGCTTCAGCCTCCTGACCATTGTGACCACAGGTGTGTGCCACCACACCTGGCTTACAATGGCTTTTGCTGTTGAGACAGGGTTTCTCTGTGTAGCCCTGGCTGTCCTGGATCTCGCTCTGTAGACCAGGCTGGCCTCGAACTCACAGAGATCCCCCTGCCTCCGCCTCCCGAGGGCTGGGATTAAAGGCGTGCGCCCCCTCACATTGTAAGAAGTTTTATGTCATATACATTTACCCGGCACGGTGGAGCACACGTACTGGGCGGCGGAGACAGCTCATCGGGTAAGGGCACTTACGGTTGAGCCTGATGCCACAGTGCCACCCAGGAGAGAGCCGGCACCCAGAGCTGCCCCGACCTGCAGATGTGCACTGTGGCATGCTTACAGCACACAAGTGCAAGTGAAATAAGTACGTGGATTTGGCGGAGCCGAGGGGCAGCAAACAGCACCCTGAAGGGGGGGGATCGTCACTCCATCCCCAGGGACGCATGGGGACGGCTGTCTCTGACAAGGCGGTGTTTTAACAAGATAGAAGGTGCTGGAAGATCGTCCAAGCCGATGATCTTAGGCTACAAAAATGTGTTCTAGGATGGGTTTTTATTCCCACTGCTTTCCGAAGACTGGGGGTGGCAGCCAACGGAAGGTGGAGTGGGCGGTAAGATAGCTGATTAAGGGTAACCAAGAGGGACGTCATTGTCATCCCAAGGTGACCTTGAGCCAGAGCGTCCCTGGCACACATTTTTTCCAAAGCCACAGGAAAGACTAAATTATCAGCTGCTTAGGGAGATGTGAGAACAGCCCAGACCAGACCCACGGACCCACACATCAGCAGTTGGAGAAAACCTGCCCTCCCGCAGTTCAAGAATGGCCACCAAAAGCTTCCAGCAGGTTCCTGTACAATCCAGACCACAGCTAACCCAAGCAAGGTCACAAGTGACCAGATCGGTGTCTGAGCCTGCAGGGGACACCCTCTGGGAAGCAGAGCGCTCAGGAGACTGAGGCAGGAGGGTCGTTGGTTTGAGGCCAGCTAGGGCTGTATAAGACCCTGCTCAGTGGGACCAGGGCTCCTCTACCACTCAGGAAGCCAGGGTTCCACTCCAGCACCACACAGACATGTGGGGTACAGGCCTGTGTCCCCTGCACTGGAGGCAGGACATAGAGGAATTCAAGGTCATCCTGGGCTACAAGGAGGCCAGCCTGATCTCACGTATGAGACCCTGTCTCAAAAAGAAAAGCTAGGCAGGCGGTGGTGGTGCACACCTTTAATCCCAGCACTCGGGAGGCAGAGGCAGGTAGATCTCTGTGAGTTCGAGGCCAGCCTGGTCTACAGAGTGAGTTCCAGGAAAGGCGCAAAGCTACACAGAGAAACCCTGTCTCGGAAAAAACAAAAAAATAAATAAATAAAAATAAACAAAAAACAAAAGAAAAACTAGAGACCGGGCTGTCATTCCAGCCACCCAGGGTCCCGATGCCGTTCCAGCCAGGACATCGTTTGGTTGACCTTTTCTTCTCCTGACTGCATTGGTGACCGGGAACCTGGAACGAGTCGGGCCTTCCCAGACTGTGTGAAGTGGGAGGGCAGTGGACAGAGCTGTGACTGTGAACGCGGCCGGCGACTTCTGTTTCCAGACTCCTGGGCATGCCAGGGGAGTCTCGGTTCCCGGCCAGCGTGTCCTCAGTGCCACCCTGACACTTGGCACTGTCAGTTCTCACAGAGTGGGACGAGCCAGGAGTCTTGCCACCGACTAGCCACGCCCCCAGCCCTCACTGGGGGATTCTGGGCGGGGCTCCACCCTGACCACGCCCCCAGCCCTCACTGGGGATTCTGGGCGGGGCTCCACCCTGACCACGCCCCCAGCCCTCACTGGGGATTCTGGGCGGGGCTCCACCCTGACCACGCCCCCAACCCTCACTAGGGGATTCTGGGCGGGGCTACACCCCGACCACGCCCCCAGCCCTCACTAGGGAATTCTGGGCGGGGCTCCACCCTGACCACGCCCCCAGCCGCTCACTGGGGAATCTGGGCGGAGCTCCACTCTGACCACGCCCCCAGCCCCTCACTGGAGATTCTGGGCGGGGCTCCACCCTGACCACGCCCCCAGCCCCTCACTGGGGATTCTGGGTGGGGCTCCACCCTGACCACGCCCCCAGCCCTCACTGGGGGATTCTAGGCGGGGCTCCACCTGACCACGCCCCCAGCCCCTCACTGGAGATTCTGGGCGGGGCTCCACCCTGACCACGCCCCCAGCCCCTCACTGGGGATTCTAGGCGGGGCTCCACCCTGACCACGCCCCCAGCCCTGCTCTAACTTCTTTGAGACAGACTCTCTGTCTAGCCTGGGTGGCTCCGGAGTAGCTGGGGTGGCAGGTCCGGCAGCCAGCACAGTTATCCTGGCCTGCCCTTTCTCCGCTCCACTCCCCCTATCCTGGCCCCAGTCATGAAGCCAATCACTCAGCAAGCGTGAAAGAAACGTAATAAGCTTGCTCTTTTTCTATCTCTCTTTTTGTCTCTGGCGTTTTTGTTAGCCTTCAAGGGAAGAGATGTTTGGGAGAGAGCCATTGATGCGACCTCTGGGGTTCTGTCAGGATTATAATATGCCCGGAAGAAAGAGAAGCCGCTGTGGTGTGGGAGGCGCAGGAAGCTGAGGAACGGGGCAGGGGAGGATGGTCAAAGCTGGAGACTCAGCAATGGAGCTCAGACACCAGGGCTCAGGGAAGGTGTCCACACAGGGCCCACATGTCCCCGGGGCTTGCTGTGCGGACGTGAGTGAAGACTGTCACCCCATATCAGTTCTGTCTGTCTGTCTGTCCTTATCTCTGTCTCTGTACCTTCTTGTCTGTCTGTGTCTCTCTGTGTCTCTGTACATGTTTCTGTCTCTCTCTCTCTCTTTCTGCCTGTCTGTCTGTCCCCTCCCTGTCTCCACACTGAGCTCAGGAGGCTCGCTCACTCACAGTGGCCTCACCTGGCCCCAGAAGCACAGCAGAGTCCTCCTGCTCTGGCTCCTGAGAGCCACAGGTGGGACCTGGCAGCCCTGCGCCCTCCCTGGCTTCGGAATAACCACACAATCCCCCCGCAGACCAGCACCAAGCAGATTCCCACGCGTGGACGGAGACACGAGAGTGTGCCTCCTTCACACCACGCTGTGAAGACGCTGGGGGTGACCAGGAATCAATTCCCTCTCACGGGCCTCGGCAGTCACCACAGGGCGACGATACGCAGCCACCAATGCCCCACGCTCCACGGCCGCCAACGCAGTCCACGTGGGCACATGAGCAACACCACACACAGCCACATGTCAACACAACCGTGCAGATCTCACGAGACCCCGGAAGCAGTCACCCATGGGGACAGTCACAGAGTCAGAGAGTCAGCCCCTGGTGCACTCACAGCCAGCCTGGGCCACACGGCAGGACATGGCATGGGCCAGCCTGGGGTGGCCAGCACCGGGCCCACGTCCCCTCGGCGGCCCTTCCTTGGAGGCTGGCAGGGCTGGGCTGACCTGAAGCAGATCTGCCCAGGTGGGATCCAGCAGCCTCGGTGTGACCCAGTGGATGGGGGAAGGGAATGAGAGACTCCAGCCATCCAGAACCCCAGAACAAAGCCTTGTCAGTCCCCACGCATGGGTGCCACGAGTGATTTCTGACCAGATCCGGTGTGAACCACCGACCCCCCCCCCAAACAGCTGACATCTGTATAGTCTCCTATCACACATAAAAACAAACACAACATGGAGGCCCCTCCTTGGGGCTCATAGGACGGTCAGTGTCAATGTCACACCCTATGACCACAGCCTGCTTGAACTCCCTACCACCTCCTTCTCTCCTGACCTGGATCTCACTCTGCAGACCAGGCTGGCCTCGAACTCACAGAGATCTGCCTGGTTCTGCTTCCCAAGTGCTGAGATCAAAGGCGGCGTGTGCCACCCCGTCCAGTCCTGCCCTCCCCCTGCATCGACGGGGAGGTCTTTGAGCCACCCAGCACTTCTCAGTTCTATCACGGAGAAAAAGACCGGAAAGCTGGGGTGGGGATGAGGAAGGTTGGGGGGGGGTCCCTGATCCTCACCCAGCCATACCTGTGCACACTAATTGAGACACCTGACCCAGCTCCATTTGCTCAGCCCTGGCTCTGCCCGGGGCAGTTCCCAAGCTTGACTGTCTGCACACCCCGGGGGAGTCCTCACAGGACACCCCCACACACGGTGCACCCTCACACCCCAGAGCTTTACAAACTGCATACTCCATCTTCCCAAGGGAAATCTGAGCCCCGAGGGGACCCCAGCTCACCGAGTTCCGCCTCCCGGCCGAGCAGGGCTGAAGCTGCAGGAGACACTGGGACACCTGGGAGCCAGAGCTGGGCTGGGCCGGCAGGGAGGGGCGGGGCTTACCACAGGTGGGCGTTACCTGCGCAGGGCACCGCCCCCTCAAGCGGCCACTCATCCCGAGCCCCTTCTCCTGAGTTCAGGGACTGGAGCTGGCCCTGCTCACTCCTGCAGGAAGGGGACCTGGGATCAAGGCAGGGCCTGACCGCAAGGGAGGGTCCCTGATCTGCTTGGGGGGCTGCATGTGGGGGCGATTCTGCGGGCAGCTGAGGCCCCTGGGCAGGGGAAGTGGGACCGAGACCAAGCCTGAGAACTCTGGGGGCCTCTTTAGGGAACGGGAGGGATTGTGCTAAGTGTATGCATGCGATTAGGGGTTCTGTGGGGTTCATTCCTCCCTCCCTCCCTCCCCCCCCCCCCCTCCCCCCCCTCCCTCCCCCCTCCCTCCTTCCCCCCTCCCTCTCCTCCCTCCCTCCCTCCCCCCCCCCCCCCCCCTCCCCCCCTCCCCTCCCTCCCCCCCCCCCCCCCCCCCCCCCCCCCTCCCTCCCTCCCTCCCCCCCCCCCCCCCCCCCCCCCCCCCCCCCCCCCCTCCCCCCCCCCCTCCTCCCTCCCTCCCTCCCCCTTCTTCCCTCCCTCCCTCCCTCCCTCCCTTCCCCCCCTCCCTCCCTCCTCCCTCCCTCCCTTCCTCCCCCCTCCCTCCCTCCCTCCCTCCTCTCCCTCCCTCCTCCCCCTCCTCCCTCCCCCCCCCCTCCCTCCTCCCCCCTCCCTCCCTCCCTCCCTTCCCTCCCTCCTCCCTCCCTCCCTCCCTCCTCCCTCCCTCCCTCCCTCCCTCCTCCCTCCCTTCTTCCCCCCTTCTCCCTCCCTCCCTCCCTCCTCCCTTCCTCCCTCCCTCCTCCCTCCCTCCCCCTCCCTCCCTCCTTCTTCTCTCCCTCCCTCCCTCCCCTCCCTCCCTCCTTCCCCACCTTCCATTCTTTCTTTCTTCTGGTAGGGCCTCACACAGACCCAGTGGTCTTCAAACTCACTTTGTAGCCAAGCATGACCTTGAACCCGGTCCCCCTGTCCCCACCTCCCAAGTGCTGGGGTGACGCCATACAGCCCCTGCAGAACCCATGGTTTCCTGCCTGTCCATGAGCTCTCTGCCCACTGAGCACTCCAAATCGTTTTTGTTGTTGTTGTTGTTGTTTGTTTGTTTTTGTTTATTTGTTTGCTTGTTTGAGGCAGGGTCTTATTTTGTAGCCCTGGCTGTCCTGGATCTCGCTCTGTAGCCCAGGCTGGCCTTGAACTCACAGAGATCCGCCTGCCCCTGCCTCCCAAGTGCTGGGATTAAAGGCGCACACCGCCACCATATCCGGGTTTTTTGTATATAAAAACACTTTTCTATGTGTGTGTATGTGTGAGTTATGTGTCAGTGCCCATGATGGCTGGAGGCATCGATTACCCTGAAGCTGGAGTTGTGACAGTTAGCCTCCCGCCATGGGTGCTGGGAACAGAACGCAGGTCCTCTGCCAGAGTAGAAGCACTCAGCCCTGAGCCATGTTTCTACCCCTCTGTCCCTGTCCTGTTCACTCCGGGATTCCCTCCCAGGCTGAAGTACGGCCCTGAGCACCCAGCCTCAGGGGTTCTCGACTTTGGTCTCTGAGCTCGCACAGTGTGAGGGCTTTGGCCGCTGAGCCCTACCCGGGACCGTTTCCTGAATGGACTGATGGCGGGCTGTGTGCGCCTTCTCTTGTGGTCCCAGAAGCCTCACAGGGCTGGGGTGTCACCCGACCTCCTCTCCACTCGACTCCCCACCCTCACCTCAAACACTGCACCCTGTCTCTGGCCTCACCCACGTCCCCCACTGCCTGGCGAGAGGTGCAGCTGACGGATGCGGTGCTGTGTGCGCCGGGCAGGGCTCACGACGGCCCCGAGGCCCAGCAGCGGGTGTTCTTCCCACAGAGGGGCAGGTCTGACCCTCTGGAGCCCTGGGTACGAGCTGGGCTCCAGACCCCACCCTCCCCAAGGTGCCTCCCATCTGCAAGCGGGGGGGATGATCCGTCAGGCCTCATCTTCAAGGAACCCAGGAGTTCTGAAGTCTCAAAGCATTGGGATCATTGTAACTCCCACGGTACCCACTTCCCACACTTGGTGATGGAAGACACCACAGAGGTGAACTAGCCGTGGAACACTTTTTACCTTTTATATTTATTTTTGATTTTTGTTCTCGAAACAATCGTTAATCTCTCTCCTGTGTGATAGAAAATCCTCGGGACAGAACTTTACATCAGACCGCCCAGAGAGACTTTTTTTTTTGTCTAATGTACTGTTAGCTGTGATTAAGCCATGGCGTAATACACAACTTGGGACTGAGCTCAGAGAAGGGGCCAGGCCCACATTGGAAGTTACTCATCGTTGGTTAGTAGCGGTCTGAAAGAGCCAGCCCTCGCTCTATGTCTGAGGAGAGACTAAGTTTCCAAGTGACGTCTAAAGGACACACTCATTGAAAATGCTAGTAATTGGCGGATTGAGAAACCACCATGGCTCCCAAAACCAACACAAAAGCAAACAATAGACCCAGAAAGAACCCTCCTAATACAAATTAATTTTAGTTAGTGTTAATTTATTTATGGGCTACTCACCCGATTTTGGTTCGAGCAGTGCATGGTATTGCCCAGATAGGAGGGGCAAGCCGCAGGGAGCGGCTGTGTCTCCTTTCTTGACGGTCAGACTGGCATGTGGAGCTGGGCTTCATTCCTCTATTTGCAGGGATCCTCTGAGGAAGGCGTCGCAGGTACTCTCTCACGTTGCTGCTGAGGACCACTCATTTGCATGCCCAGCTCTCTTGGTCCAGCTCCATCTAAGGGACGCGGTTTGATGCTCTGGAGCTCGGAGGAAACAAGCCTCTCGATGACTGCCCGCCGCGCTCGTGCCGTAGGTTAGACCAAAGTTGCCGACTTAATCCATACTCTATGTCTGGGCAGTCCTAGACATCCACAGACATAACTCCTCGAGTGAGTCACACTATGCTCCAAGACGGCCTTCCTCCAGACAGCTGCCCTGACACCAGCCCCTCGTTCAGAGCCGGACATCTCCTGTGTGAAAGCAAATCCCTGAGCACACCGGGCCACTCTGCTTCACCAGGGCTGAGCCCATTTGGACGGGACAAAAAATGCGGTCTAGGAGTCACCCCATGATCCCACCACTCGTCGAACTCCCTCAGTGGATGAGTCTGCTCGATGCGCAGCTCCTCCAAGTCGAGTGATGGGTGTGGAAGGACACTTGGGCATTGTGGTGGCGGATATTAGCGGGTGATCTCTGGTGTCTGGAGTTGCGTCGTGTGGTAGTGGCGGATGGATTGGGTGGGTGTGATTGGAGGAGGTTAGGTGGGTGGAAGTGGAATGGTGGGTGGATGGGGATGGGGCGGTTGGGGTGGATATGGGCGGTGGGTTGGGTGAGAGAGGCTCGGGGATGGGTTGGGGAGAAGTGGGTGATGGATGGGGGTGAGCGCAGGAGGGATGGGGAGGAGAATAAGATCTGATGTGGTGGGTGGATGATGGTGGGTGGATGGGGATGGGTGGGTGGATGGGTGGTTGGTGGGTGATTGGATGGATGGAGGATGGATGGTGATGGCGATGGAGTTATTTGTTGGAGGTATCGGTATGATGGTGGTATGGATGGATGGTGGTGTTTGGTATGGGTTGGTGTGTGAGTAGATGGAAGATGGTGTGTGATAGGATGATATGGCTGTGTGAATGTAATGTGAATATGGATGGATGGAGATGAAGTGGATAGATGAGTGGAATAGAGGGGTGGGAGTGGGTGGATGGGTGCTGAGTAGGAATGGGTTTGTGGTGGCTGTTGATAGTGATCATTTATTTTCAGAGTGTGGTTACTTATTGTTCTGTATGCAATTGTTTTAACTCTGTTGAAGCTGGTTACTGGCCTGTCTAATATACACCTGTGAATTGGCTCTATATAAAGTAAGCCGTATTCCAATAGGGAGTGCAGAGCAAAGGATATGTTAGACTGGCAAGCAGAGTCGGATTTTAATATTATGGAGAATATTTCTCGAGGAGGAGAGAAACCAGAGAAGGAGGTGATACACTTGCCAGCTAAGGCACAAGCGCACGCGCAGCCACACACTGTCGTCAGCACAGAAGCCAAGAGTCGTAAGGCGTTTACCATTAATAAGATTGATGTGAAAAAGTCCCCAGAGGTCATAAGAGTAGACGTGATAATTCTATCACGAGTTATAGAAAAGCTGACTACAACAAGCCAACGCTATGAGGTCCAGGTGCTATTGCATAATTGAGAATACACGCCTGCAATGTTTATTATTTCTAGGAAGTGCTTTGTGTAGCAGGGCGGTAGGCGGGGCCGCAACAACACCAAAAGACATAAAACGACTAACCTAACAGCCAGCACGTGTCATGTGTTTGGGCACCTTTAGGACTATTCTTCTGTGAGCAGATGCTTACGGTGATGTGATGGGTAGTGTGACTGTGATGGGTGAGCGTACGGATGAGTGAAGAGAATGCATGTGTTGTGTGTTGGGTTATGGTGGAGGTGAGCGGACGGTATGAGTTGTGTGATGGGTGGGTAGGTGAATGGATGAGCTGTTTGTAGATGCGTGGGTAGGTGGCATGGAGAGTGTGTGGGGATGGGTGAGCAAGACGGATTGAGTGTGTAGATGGGTGGGTAGGTGGTATGGTGGGTTGCAGCGACGGATGAGTGGTGTGGATGGGTGAGCAGATGGATTGAGTGTGGTGTAGATGGGTGGGCAGGTGGACGGATGCAGTTGTGTGGATGGCGTGGGCCAGTGGAGCGGATGAGTGTGTGTGGATGTGTTGGGCAGGTGGACGGATGATTGTTGTGGATGGGGTGGCTGTGACGGAGAGTGGATGTGTGTGTGGGATATGGGTGGGCGGTGTGGACCCGGATTAAGTGTGTATGGTGGGTATTTGGCTGGTTGGGGCAGGTGACGGATGAGTGTGTGTTGGGATGGTTAGCCGACGGATGGAGTGTGTGTGGATGGGTGGCAGTGGATGTTGGTGGTAACTGCGTGACGTCGGAACGAGTGTACATGTCATGTAGGTAAGCGGATGGGTAGTTACAAACAAAAATCTGCTGATGGCACATGTTAAGCAGTCGAGGCTCGCCTTCCGGTTCCAGAGCGCACAACAATTTCGTTGGAGCACCATATATTATCTCTTACCTAGCAACCTCATATAGACAGAGCTACTTGCCCTTAGCATCGCAGCGATTGTCTCCCTTTTTCTGCCTCCTCTTCTTTCGCTCCCAGCACCCACTGGCCCCGCCACCATCCAGGGCAGCGAGAGGCCCATCACATGACGTCCATCTGTCCATCCAAACAGCGGATGAGGCCATCACTATGACCGTTTCCTCTTGTCCACCAGACAGTGGAAGGAGCCATCACATGACCGTCCTCTGTCAGCCAAACATGGAGAGGCCATCACATGACCGTCCTCTGTCCATCCAGACAGTGGAGAGGCCCATCACATGCACCGTCCTCTGTCCAGGCTGCTCAGCCCACCTCGAAGCCCGAACTGGTCTCTGGGCAGCAACAGCATCCCAGGCACCTGCTACTGTGTCGACCCCACTGTGGATGTGGGGCCAGGGGAGGCCTCAGATCACGGGCCCCGGGTCCAGCCTGTGCTCAGGGTTTTCTCTTGCAGGTGGGATGTAGTCCACTGTTGAACTACCTGCGGAGGGAAGCTGAGAGCCGAGTGAACGGGGAAAGGGCACACACGCCATCCTGGAACGTGTGGGGGGGGATGGAAGGTTAGGTTTAACACCGCATGGGCTAGCTGCTGCCGCAAAGGTGTCTGTGGTCGTTGAACGCTTTGAGGCACGACACAAAACACAACTCCCGTGTGTACAACCCTTTGACACACCCCTCCACCAGCTGGAGCTAAGCTGATTCCCACCCAAAGATACTGAGCCCCACTTGTGGACCTTCTGGCTCCGAAAGCCGGAGTCTCATAGGCCTAGGCCAGGGCCAGAACCCCGGGAATAATGGACATTTACCTCAGGGGGAAAATGTTTCAATTAAAGGGCCAAAAAAGGAGTCAGGACAGTCGGATGGAACAGGCCCTTATGAATCCCAGCAACCTGGCGAGAGAAAAAAGGAAACACGAGACTTCACAAACGTCCAACGCTGTAGTGCCTGCAAGTAGGCAGCTGTTCGTGTCTGCTCCGCAATCTCCATTCTGGTCCGAAACACCCCACCGAAGCTGCCACGGCGCTTTCCACGCGACCTGGTTCCCACCCATATGGAAGGTTTTGCATTGATGGCTCATGCTTCCAAAGCACATTCAAGTTGTGGTGTATTGAGTTTGTATTCGATTTGGTTTAATTAAGAGATCGCAGACTGGATGGTGGCACACCCTTTACGTTCCTGTACTTCTAAGCAAGATAGTGCAGAGAGCCCACGGTTAGATCCTTCTTGTCCAAGCCCAGGACCTGGTACGTACAGAGCCAACAAGCAAGGGCTACCGCAGGAGAGACAAACCCTCTCAAGAAAAACCACACAAGTACAATAGAAAATAATAATAATAATAATAATAACTAATAATAACTTATAGTTATGTACCGTGCATCCCGCGTGTAGCAACGAGTGTCCGGTTATTCTCCACAGAGACACTTAACAGTCTGTATACTGGAGCCACCCAAGTGCTGACGGGAACCACACCGTCAACATACCTCAGGAAAAGCGCCCGAGCAACTCACTCCAGCCGGGTCATTCTTTCATGTTTACTTATCTTCAAAGTTTATTAATGTACACAGAGTGTATCCATGTGGGTTATATGGCGTTTTTGTTATGGGTATGCCTGTGCACTGGAAGAGGACATCAGACCTCGATTACAGACGCTGTGAGCCACCATGTGTTAGCTGGGGAATTTGAACTCAGGAACCTCTAGGAAAGAAGAGCAGCCAGTCGTCCTTACACCTAGAACATGAGCCATCTCTCCAGTTTCTTATTTTTTTTTTTAAAAAGAAGGCCTCCTTACAAAGCCCCGTCTAGTCCTCACAAAGTGGGACCTCGTGGACATGCAGCAAGATGTGCCGAAACTTCCATAAAGAGCGACCAGGCTGGCCATTAGACTCATAGTGGAGCGGCTGAGCCATCTGACTGTGTCTCCAGCGGCTAGGTCTCTGTTGAACACGGTTCTAGGCAAGACTCAAGGGAAGGTTTGGGCCCACACAGCATCTCTCATGTCAATGCAATAATCAGGCTTCAGTATATGGAGAAGCAAGGGGTGAGGAGGGTCTCCTGCACACGGCTTCTGCGCGTCCATCCCACTGCTCTTCGCTTCATGACCCAACAACCCTCTAGAGAACTCTACAGCAGGGCGCCGTGTCACAGCCAGAGCCTCACAGACTCAATAGGCCGAAGGTGAGTAAATGAAAAGTCTATATTTAATCCCCTGCGAAACAACCTAGAAGCAGGCCCTCGGGCAGGCACATGCACCTCTGCCCTCCTTGCGACCAGTCTCTAGACATCACAGTATCCACAGCATGGCTTAATTAAGGCGACTCTCTCAAGCCATTGGTACCCATAGGCTCTCAGGCCCAGTATCGCCCGCTCAGCACCCTCGGCCAGAGCAGGACCCAGGGGCCTCCTCCTCCCCTAAGCTCCTAGCAGAACTTGCGCCAGCTGCCACTATGCATTTCACCCTTCCATTTCCAAAATGCAGTGTTGACCTTCGCGACACAGGTATCCCATAGCTCCCCTCACGAGTGGGGACCTCAGTGGACATCGATCAGTGCATGTGGGAGGAGGGGGTTCCCTGCAGGCAGATCTGTCGTGGGAGTCCAGGGCCCGGCTGGGAGGAGAGCGACAGAGCCGCCAGGTCCAGACGCCACGTTGGAGCAGAGGGCAGTGCCCGTGGTGGGAAGACTTGCAGATCTGAGCCTGAGGCGTGAGCGGCTGGGCTGCTGGACAGGTACCACCTTTACAAGTCTGCCGGTTCCATCTGCCTGAGTGCCGCGGACCGCGGACCTTAGGCCAGCAAGCCATTTTACCGCCCTGGAGCAGTGGCAAGCATTATCTCCGCCTTCCGATCGACGGTACCCACTAGGGCTCTTCATTATGGGACTTATCGTGACTCCTGATCTTTGAATTCCTGGGCTATGGTGCCACAGCCAGGTCTCGGTTGGCCGTTCTACCCCAACTATGTAACCTGCACACAGGGGATGCTGCTCGGGCCCCAGAGCGCCTGTCCTGTAGGAAGACGGCGCAAGCCGCTGGGGACTGCGGGGGGGCTGGCGCGGGCATCGAAGCACCTCAGTAGGCAAGCAGCCTTGCATTTGGTAGATCTAGACAGGGGCGTGCTATCTATAGGATATCTGCTACGTGCCTGGTGTAGCAAAGCAGAGCTGGGCGCCGCGGAGATGTAAGAGCCAGAGGTCCTTGGGGTGGTTCTGAAGCGCACCATAGTTAAGGCTATGGCCTACGGTACACAGATCTGCTGCTCCTGGCCGTGATGGGGATACAGCTGTCCCATGGCCCCTGCAGGTACCCAGGTGGCCAGCTATCTCCTGTGTTGGCTCCTATGAGAAGGCGAGGGTCCAGATCTTGTGCCTCCTCTGCTCCCTAGCGCCCAAAGTCCCTGCTGCACCACAGGCTGCGGGCTGGACCTGCTCCCTATTTTGTGGGGCTGTCACCATCCCTGGCAGGCGTGTGTGCGGGCGAGTTTGTCGTGGCTCCTGCCTCTTCTCAGTGGGCTCGATGGTCTGCCGCCATCATGGGCATTGGCTTGCCTCCTCAGTTTGAGCAAGGAGATTTCTTCTGGCACGCTCTTTTCCTTCTCTTTGCGAGCGCTGCTAGGTGTAGGTGTGCTAGTCATCTCGTAGTTTCCCTCACAGGTGCAGGGGCCCTTACGGTTGGAGCCCCAATGAGATGACACATCGAGGTATGTCCTCTGCTAAAGAGAGGGGAAGCGTTGACTGGGGGAAGTGGGCAGGAGACCCCAATGGGTAGAACCCAACACAAATGCATGAGTTTCGGTGTCTTGTCTACTTAGCATGCAGGCATACGCCAATGCCAGCGCATCCAGCGCCTCTCGATCTCCAATGCCATTCCAGCGCCATCGTTACATTCCATTCCATGCGCCATCCAATGCAGTCCAGCTGCCATCAACAGCTGTGCCATCTAATTACCATTTTCAGCGCCATCCAATGCCATCCAGCGCCATTCTAATAACCGATCTCCTAGTTCCGCCATTCCATATGCTCATCCACGCCACTTTCCAAATGCCATCCCATGCTTGCCATTCCCCCCAATCATTCCAAGCCACTCCCCAGACGCGCTCTCATTTCCTCTAATCGCCAAATTGACCTCCAAGCTTCTGCTACTATCCTCCTATGCTGCTATCAATACCCACACCCTCTCAGCGCCACTCCTATATGCCATCCAGCGCATCCAATGCCATCCAGCACCCATCTAATACCATCCAGCCATTATCAGGGCTTCCAGGAAGCCCAGGCCTCAACGTCTCTCGGGTGTCTATCCAAGGTCCGGGATTAGTGTGTGGACCGCTGCTCTCCCTCCACACCCTCTTCCCTTCCCTTGATGCTCCTCCCAGATCCCTACGAGAAAGTCCTACTCATCCCTCTAATGGGAAATACCAACTCCTGAGTGAAGCAGTGTATGCTCCATAGTCCCTCCCAATGATGCATCTCTGTAGTGTTTATAGGCTGGCACTGTGACCAGACAGACCCTGCTTACCCCTCGCCAGACTGCATTTGCTCAGACCTAAGATTTGGACAGTACTGAAACACACGACCCTGACAGGTGCGAAAGACGCCATTCCTACAGTGCCACAGCGACGGAACTCCTCGTTGGGGAGCCGTTATGTCATACCTGCAGCACTGCCTGATCAGCGAGGCACCTCACCACCTCGCCTCTCAGCCACTCCACTGTGATGCCTTTTTTAGCCTGCTCTTAGCTGCAAACTTGTGGTGCCTACTTGGGTAGTAGCTTTTGGTCCTCCTGCAATGTGTCATAGGGATACTATGGTTCACACTGAGCCTTGCCGCGTCAAGTCATTCCATGTGAATACACCCTCAGCTAGGGACCACGAAGACCCAAAAGTGTGACCTTCCGGAAAGGAAGCAAGGGACCCGGGCCAGAGGGGCTCAGTCGGATTTAGTCATGGCGGAGAGTGAGTTGACTCAAACTATGAAATACGCTTATGGCGCACTTAAAGTGTGTGTATAATTCACATACCGCGTCAATAAGCAACCTCGATATATCACCGCACCAAGAAAGCTCAGCTTGCCATCCAAGAAGCGCATCCCAGTTCCGGCGCCATAGTTGCCACGTGCAGCGTGTCAGCAGCGTGCAGGGCACCAGGTAGAGCAGCGCGGGCATGCCACGCTGCATGTTAGGGAACCAGACCACGAGAGCGTCACCAGCTCAGACCCACAGTCCGTTAGGCTTGCAGGGGCGAGTGGTCGTTGGCTACATGGTCGCATCTGTGCCTTGGGCCGGTGTGGCCCAGTCTGTTGGACCCACGGAGAGCAAGGACACGACGGATCTCAGGGCAAAGCAATGCGTAGGCGACAAAGTCTCTGGCGGTTAAGGGGCCTTCCAGAGGACTGTGGGAGACGGAGGCAGGGTGGAGGCTTCTAACTTCCAGGCCAGCTCGTGTTTAATAGCAGCATTGTGAAAGTCATCAGAGAGAAGGAGATGCACAGGGGCTGCTGCCGGATCCGGGAGGAGGCAGGCGCGCCACGGAGCCTTTAACGGAAACGCTGCACCAGCCCCGTTAGTGCAGAACACCTAGCGCAGCAGACAGCCGCGGCACCGGACGACTCGTTGTGCCACGCCCTAGCGGTGACGAATTAATATCGCCAGCCCTGGGAGCAGTGGCAGAGGGGTGCGCAGGTTACGAGGCACGGAGGCAGCAGACCAAAGAGGCGATGAGGAGTCTATAGAAGGAAGGAGGGGAGGGTGTGTGCTCAGTGACGCTCGTGCCACCTCTTACCCACATGAGGTTGAGGACCGACGAGCGTAAGGATACTGAGTACGACTGCGACCATTGCCTGCGTACTAATCTTGCAGTGTAGGAGAGCCACATCCAGAGCCCTGGCGAGGGGGGCCGTGCGCAGTCGTCACCAGACTAGCGCACCGGCCTTTCGGAGACCCGTGGTTGGTGGCCGACCCACGGGGCCTTGCCCACGGCGGGGTAATGGGCAGGCAGCAAGGAATCCACATTCGACCGTGACATATGCTCCGTGGTCAAGCAGACACACGCGTGAGGTAAGAACAAACAGACAACAGAATCACTTAGCGACAACTCTACATACAGACAGGACACATGGATCACAGCCACACAGGACACAGACACACACATACAGACAGAACATAGGAGCGACACAGGCATGACAACAGACACTCATGAACTCAGCATCGTGAAAGACACAACACACAACTCAACCAGACAAGACACCATTGACATCTCAGATACTATTCGACACTTGTCGTGACACACCACACAGACACACACACACACAGGGACAGACACTGATCGGAACACACAGACACAGTGATCATACAACGACAGACAGACAGACACACAGACACATCACAGGTCACTGACAGAGGTCACGCCTTGCTGACCAACACTCACAACACACTTTAGCACGCAGGTGTGCCGTTACAGCCATGCCCCACCAGGGAGGCCATCCCACTCCCGACCCTTCCTGACTCAGAAAATGGCCGCCCTGCCCAACAGCCCCCTGCAGGCCCTGCCCCGTGCGCTCAGCCCACACCTGCCCACCAAGATGTCCAAAAGCCCAGGAGCCTGAGAAGGGCCCTGTTCACTCATGTCTGTGATGGTGAATTCCAAGGACGATGTGTTCACCAGGCCTGGCGCTATACCACCCTTTCCATCGGCACTTATCGAGGCAGCTGGCTTGGAGAGCTCGGTCTTCAGGCTGGTTGTGTCACCGAAGACCCAATTCAGCGTCGACCTCAGTCGCAGTCTCTCGCGGACACACAACACTGGACCCAACCTATGGCTGTGTGTATGTGAGTATATTTATTCTCCGTTGGTAGTGGTGTGTATTGTGATGGTTAGAAGAGGCACCGGTCAGAGGTCTCCTACCTTACCACCAATTATGCTGTTCCCACTTCTTGAGGCAACACAAGACAGGGCATGACAGCCAGGCAGCGAGATGGGGGGCAGCGAGCTGAGAGGGAGGAAGAGAACCTGGAACCTATGGTCAGGACACTGGAGAGTTGGTATTTGAAACAGCGTGAAGAAAGGAACGCCAGTATTCGCCTGCACACAACAGCACCAAGAGCAGCAGGTTTGCAACTCTGGCTAGCGGCGGAGCCAGGGCTTTGTCAAGGGCGCCGACCGGCCCGGTCCACCGTCCTGGGTGACCACCGCGTTTCACCCGCCGTACACCCGGGCCCCGCCGGGCTTCAAACCCGCCGTTCACACCCCACCTACCCCCGGGCTCGCGCCACTAACAACCCGCGTCACACCCCACACCCCGGGCCCCGCGGGCGTTCACTCCTGCTGCTGAGTATATTCCCCCTCCACACAATTTCTTCGCGTTGCGTCCTGACGCCCGGACCAACCCGCCGTATATCACACCCCACACACTTCACGGGCCCTTTGCGTCGAACAAGCGCACGCGAACCCCATGACCTCCAACCCGGGACCGGGCATTTGCCATGGGACCAGTTCACGGCAGGCCTCACTGAAAGGTGGGGCGTGAGTCTTGTGCGTGTTGGATGGTCCTTCAGCATTTTGTATTCAGCAGAAAGCTCTCAGATTTGCCCGGAGGCAAATGTCCTGCAACTCGACACCGGCACACCAGCCTAGGAGAAGTCAGAGTAACGCTGATGACTCGAGTTCTTGCCCCTGCCTTTTGCAGCCCAGAGATATCAACCGGACAAGCCCTCACGAGCGCCGGGGCAACCTGCCACCACCACCGGAAGATGGCTCTTGGTGCACCCACCAGCAGTCCGAACACCAGACGGGCCACTTGACGACACCAAGAGAGACCGAACGACGGCACCAAATGCCTGTGGGTTTGCGGGCCAGCGCAGGGCCTGTTGGCCTGAGCTTTCTGAGGCGCGAGAAGGGCTGCGAAAGCGCTACCGGGACGGGCTCTTTTCCTTGAGCATCGGCGTGTGGGTCTTCCTCGTATATCTCTTTACTGCGATGAGTTGCCTCGTCAGCTGGGATGTCGGCGCCTGCCCTGTCTGCCCGTAGTAGGCGAAGCGGCATGCATAAGTGGTAACTCCAGGGTCCTGTTCACTCTATCGGCGCTCACCGCAAGTCACCGCTCTGGTAGACACTCGTAAAGGGGGCGAGCAGCGGAGGACAGGAATGAGGTCTGGGTGGGGCGTAGGAGGTCTGTGTGTGCTTTTCCCAGAGGCCCCATCCCTCCACATTCTTATGTACGGGACGTTTTAGCATAGACGGCGTTTTCCTCTTTCTCCCTGTCTGTCCAGCGCCGTCCGATACAATGCACACCTGGAGTGCCGATCAAGGGTCTTTTGGAGTCTGCGCCAGACGTGTTGACGAGATGTATCTCTGTACCTTGCGATGCAGCCAGGTGGGGAGCACAGTGGGCAGGCCACGCGGTCCCTGGGCACGCGCCAGGCTCTTGCTTTAAAAGGGGCGAGGCTGCTCGAGCACGATGCAGTCGAAATGAACCCTTGAAGATAAAGGTTTCGGTGACTTGGTCGTGTGGAGCCTACCCACCTACTCTCTTGGGAGGGGACACAAGCGGCACACCCCGTGCCCTTCCGGTCTCACTGTGCCCTGCGCACCCCCACCGCCCGACAGTGGTGACAAATCAGTGGCAGCGTGGTCCAGGCTTGTCCCCCGCTTTGCCCAGGACCCGTTGTCTATGAATTGGCAGGGCGCGGCGACATCCGCTCGCCACTTGAATGATAAACGGGCCCTGTCTGCAGGCTCTTGCAGCAAGACCGCGCTGATGCACCCTCTCCTATTTGGCACCAGCACGAGTCACGGGCCAGGCGACAAGACGGTTTCTGTGAGCACTACCAGAGGACAGCCCTTACACAGATGTGATCAAGTTTGACGGGAAGTGGCCGCTGCACAGCGGTGGCACTTACTGGTCCTCGTTCCGCGAAGACGCCGTCCACACCACACCCGCGTGAACAATGGAGTCCCAGTAAAGAGCGCTAGGACAGCAGTGTGCGGGAGAGAGCTCTGTCTGGGCTTTGTGAAGATACAGTGCAAGGTTGTATGATCGGCGGACCCTGGAGGGGGCGCCCATCAGCGGCCGTCCGCCTCCGGATCGCGGCCCACCCCGGGCAGACGCCCGACTGCGGGCCTGTGCCCCCGCCGGCCAGGCCCCTCTGGCTCCAGGAGGGCAGCCCGGGGCTCTGCCCGGTCACTGCTGGCCTTCAGGGCCAGGGCCTCACCCAGCCCACCTGGCTCTGGGCAGCAGTGCTGGTCCACGGGCACCCGGGGCTGTAGACTCTTGGGGACCTGTGCTGCTGCCCCACCCCTTCCCAATCTACCCTCCCGGGTGGCCTCACCCCTGCGCCCCCCCCACGCGTGGGCACCTGCGGCCTCTGCCGTGCCAGCGGGTGGGGGGGGGCAGGGGGGTGGAGGGCTCACCGGCACGTGCAGAAGGGCAGCTTGCGCACGCAGGGCGCCAGGCAGCTGTAGAGCCCGGTGGAGGAGGCCAGGCAGAAGATGCCGATGATCACGTAGACTGCGGCCGGGCGCAGGGCGGGACAGGGACAGCAGGGCAGGAAAGGCACTAAGTCAAGAGAGCTGGGCGGTGGGCTGGGGGCGGGGCTCTGGGGGTGGGCGGGGCTGCGGGGGTGGGCGGGGCCCTGGGCGGACAGGCGGGGGCTCTGGTGGGGTGGGCGGGGCTCTGGTGGGGTGGGCGGGGCTCTGGGGAATGGGCGGGGTTCTCTGGCGGGGCGGGCGGGGCTCGGCGGTGTGGGCGGGGCTCGGGCGGTGTGGGCGGGGCTCGGGCGGGGCGGGCGGGGCTTCAGCGCACCCAGGTGGTCGTAGAAGTAATACAGCAGCACCAGCATGAAGCAGCACATGACGACGAACACGCAGATCATGACGGGCGTCACGTCCACCGCCTCGTCCTCCTGCTTCTCAGGCCCGTCGTCCCGTTTATGCTTCATGTACCTTCTTGGGAAACACTGGGGTCACCCTGGGCCCAGCTCCCGGCAGCTCGGCCCGCCCACGGGGCCTGTGGTCAGCAGTACTCACTTCTTCACGTCCCGGCTGCCGGCCCAGTAGCCGCCGAGGGCGACGGTGCCCACGGCCATGACAAAGATGATGACCATGTTGTAGTCCATCACTGGCTCGCTGGGCGCATACAGTGCCACCATCACCGCATGGCCGAAGCGCTGTCCCCAGGAAGAGAGTGGGCTCAGGGTGGGGGGCACGATGCCCCAGCTCCACCCAGGACCAAGACCCAGAACCCACAGTGCCTGCTCCTAGGACCCACCTGGAAGATGTCTTGCAGGTCCCTGTGACTAAGCAGGGCCACGGGGATGCTGATCTCCTCGTACTGTGTCTTGTTGCCTCCCGGAGGGACCTGCGGCGGACAGAGGAACGGGGTCATCCCGCCCTGTCGGTGGACAATGCCAGCCCTCCTCCAGGCACCAAGCCCCGGTGCTCACGGGCCCTAAGGAGGGCAGGGCCTGGAGGCCCCTCTGAACTGGCCCAGCCCGGTGGCCACGCCAAGGGTCTCCAGCTCATGAGTAACTGCCCTCACGCCTTCCCCAACCGCTTCAGCGTCCATCTGAAGCCAGGGCTCCCCGACGCTGTCCCACCACCCACAGGTGACGGGGACTCGGGCACCCTACCAGCTTCTCCTTGCTGACAACCAGCAGCGCGCGCGCCCCGCTGCCCTGGGCCAGCCGCACTTTCTCGTAGAAGGTACAGTTGCCCCGGGCCACCAGCGCGACTTGGTTGGTCAGGTCCACAGGAAGGTCACGGTAGGAACAGAGCTGTGTCGAGCTTAAGTCTCGAAGCTTCAGGAGAGACTGCAGAGGGGACGGCGTCAGGGCCACCAAGTCCCACGGAAAGAACAGGAGAAGCACACACTAGCTACCCCTCCAGGCACCCACACCAGGACAGCCAGGCCTGTCCTCCCCAGCTGGGGTGGGAGGCTGCTCTGAGTACCCCGTGAGGAGACACACAGGTCCACACAACATGCAAAGCTATAACCAGTGCACCTCACAAAGCCCTCACCCCCACACACCGGCATATCCGCCAAAGCCTCCTAAGTGTCCCGGCCTCAGTGACATGAGCACCACTCAAGGCTGAAATACCTTGAGACTTTGGACCTAGAGGCTGGGGCCATTCACACGCAGTCCACGTGTGCATTCACACACACACACCCTTCAATGTAGATGGGAAGGGGTGGAGAGGCTGACTCAGAGGACAGGCACCTCTCTGGGAACAGCATGGGGGCATACCAGGCATGGGGTGGCTCTGAGGGGCGAGATGGAGAGTTAGCTGCCTAACAAGCCTGTCTGACCAGGCTCCCCACAGCCCTTAGCTTTTACTCCTGAGCATGAAAACCCAGGCCCAGAGGGATGGCGTCCGCCAAGGACTCCCGGTGAGTGGCAGGAGCCTGGCTGCAGGGACGGGTGTCGGCAGCAGACCACAGGCACACGTGGCCTCCAGTGGGCAACTCACCACCTTGCTGAGGTCATGCGGCAGGTGGGCCCACTGTGGGTTGTAGAGGATGCAATAGTCCCTGCCCCGGGTTCCGCCGCTCTGGGAGACCACTCGCAACACGCCCAGCTCACAGGCCACCTGCAACGACCAGACATTGGGGACGTCTCAGAAAGGGCGCCCACGGCCCTGGTCTTGGTGAGGACACCAGTGAAGAAGGCAGACAAGGACAAGGGCACCTTCCTGAGCAAGGCATGGTGGCACAGGCCTGTCATCCCGCACTCGGGAGGCCGAGGCAGGAGGACAGCCATGAGTTTGAGGCCAGCCCGGGCTACAGAGACCCTGTCTCAAAGGGTGAGCTTCTCCCTGTCCTCCCGATGCTGGCCCTGCCCACCAGGCGCAGCCTGCCACAGAACGGAGGTCCCTTCTGAGGAAGGGACCTATGAAGCAGGGAGCTACAGAAGACGGCCCGTTCCCAGGGCCAGCTGCAGTACCAGCACTTCATAGGCGCCCCGCAACCCTCTCCTGGCTCCCGTCAGCTCCCCTGGGTTCCATGACCAGTCCCTGGTGGCTTGCTCCAAGGAAGCCAGGTACCTCTCTGGACGAGAGACGGGATCCCAGGAGAGAAGCGGTGGCAGCTTGCATGCCCTGCTCCCCCCCCCCCGCCATGGCACTGAGCTGGGGATGCCCCCAAAACCACACTGGAGCTAAGGATATACGCAACCCGTAAGAGCGGTACGTGAGGGGTGGGGGGTGGGGGATCAAAGCAGCCACAGCCAGCTGTGTGGCATCTGTTGGGATGCCAGCTGTGTGGCATCTGTTGGGATGCCAGCACGTGCTGAGGCTCGGCTGTCTGTCCTGGCCGATGCCCTGAGCACGGCCTTAGCTTCCTGGTCGGCTCGGGCCGGCAGGCGTGGGGGGAGGGAGGCAGACATGGAGGTGCAGGCTGGCTGCGACAGCTCGGAGAACACGAGGTAGACCCGGTGCTAATAAGTGCTTCCTGGGCTCCAAAGACTTGAACCGGTGGGAAGAAGCAACAGTGGGGGGGGGGGGGTGGAGAGGGGCGGGGCTAGCAAAGATGAGTGACACCATCCCAGCCCACCCTTAACGGGGCACAAGGGCCAGATGCGGCACAACACGTCCTAATCACAGCACTCAAAGCGGGGACCTGTGAGTCAGGGACCAGCTCCGTCCACAGAGGGAGTTCCACCCTGGGGCCTGAGTGGGCAGAGCCACGCAAGTCGGCCCAGGCCAGCCCGGCAGCCCTACAGCTGTGGGCCAAGAATGAAGAGGCGGAGGGCTTGTGGAAAATGACTGAGCGGAGGGCTCCACGGGCATGTCCCCATCCATGCTGCTGCGTCCAGCCTTTCCCTGCCCAGGGAAGCGTCGCCACAGTGCTGAGCTTGGACCTGGCCAGTGTTTCCCTTTGGACATCCACCAAGAGCAGCTGGAGACAGTGTGACCTACTGCCCAGCCTCCACAAAGCTACAGCCCTGGGACCCACAGGGCAGGAGAGAAGACGCCCACAAGTTGTCACAGCATGCACATCTAAGCACACACAGACTCAAACACAAATGAATGTTTAAAAACGTGGTTTCATGACATAACGCTAATCCTTGAGTCGTACGGAGTCCCACAGATCTGCAAAAACGCCAATCATGTGCACTGCCGCCACTGTGGCCGCTGCCCCCACAGCAGGCCCTGATGCCAAGGACATCACAAACCGGCTGCAAGACAGGGAAATCAGGCTGGGGCCGGGCTGGCAGGCCACCCCGAGACTAGGACGACGGACCCTGTGCACCGCAACATCTCACAGGGGATGTGCCGCTGGCGCAGAAGCGACATGCTGTTCCAAGCGTGACCAATGACTTCAGGTTGGCCACAAGGCCTGCCTACAACTCACACGTGCTGTGAGCCCGGGCAAAGGCTCTCGCTGGGGAGACCACCGTCCGCAGCAGGAACACCGGCTGCTGTTGACAGGGTCTCGTGTAGCCCGGGCTGGTGACCGACTCCTTCTAACTGAGGATGACCCTAACTTGGGATCTGCGTGCTGGGATGACAGGCCCACACCTGGTTTTGTGGCGTCAGGAATGCAGGGCTTCGTCCACGCTGCTGTTTTGATTAACGTTTGTGATGTGCCTGTCAAGATGCCCTCTACACATCTGTGTTTACGTCTAAGGATCATGGCCGCTGCCGGCCCGTTCAGTCAGAGGGAAACCACTCAGCTCCTGAGAGCTGACGAGACAGTGGGCCAGGGTCAACCTTCATCAGAGAAAACGCCCACATCTACCTCCCAAGGATCAGGCGTGTCACAGAAGAGGAAGGGGGGGGGGGGTCTACGGCTCGGAACTCCACCGTAACTTTCCTAAATTCAGAAAGCTGTAAGCTCGTAAGGCCGTGTCCTCCCGTGGCCGAGGACACACACAGTACTTGCTGGGGGGAGACAGTCCAGTGCCCGCCAAGCCTGTCAGGAACCAGCTTTTCAGTGATGAGCCACCCACACTCCGGTGAGGACTCCCCATGAGTCCACCGCTCCCTTAAGCCCCACCTGGGCGGAGCCCCTCCAGTCCCGTGGGTGACCTATCCAGGGCACAAAGACTCTGTTTACGTCTCCCCAGAAGTCACTCGACATCTGGGCTCCAGGAGCTCACCCTCCTGGCTGCAAACTCCTCAGGGAAAGACTGGGCGGCGCCTGAGGACCTGCCATGGAAACAGGATGGACACCAACCTTGGATACCAACTTGCAGCCAGGAGACTGGCAGGGGCCCCACCAGGGACCCTGGGACTCTCACAGACCGGGCGGGCTTGTCCTTTTCAGAGATGGGGCCCCAACTCCCTGGAAGGGACTCTGGTCACCTCAAGGTAGCAGCACAGAGGACCCAGGCTGGCCCAGCCCCGTGACTCTCAGAGGCGCTGACCACACAGTGCAAGCCACTGCGGACCCTGTTTTCAAACCTCCACCACCTCAGGGACCCACTGTCAACTCCAGCACCAACTGCCCAACCGCGGTCCCCAGAATATCTCTCCGCCTCTCCAGGCTGCTGGCTGTGCCAGGAAGGCCATGAGTCCCCAGCTCAGGGGAGGGAGGGGCAGAAGGCAGCAGAGACCACGGGGGTCAGAGCGCCCCCCAAACCCCTCCTGCCTGCCGTCTGGGTCTACAGTTTGTATTGGCACACACCAGGCCCACTCCTGTGGGAGCGCCTACGGTTCCTTCCTGTCCCGGGACCAGGGCAGCTGTGATACGGGCCAGCAGAGCCCTGCTCTGTGGGCCGGGGCCGGGGCTCTCCGTGAAAAGTGGCTTTTGTGTGAAACGGAAATCGATAGAACTGCCTCTCCTCACAGCGGTCATTTACGAGCACAAAGGCGCATTCATGGTCGCCCACCCCACAGGGCACATGGCAGCCTTCTGCTCCCCCTCACCACAGGGACGGCACAATGACACTGAACAGGTCAGCCTCTTCCAGGAACCAGTACCCAAGGCTCCGTGATCGGTCACACTTGGAAGAACTGAGAACGGAAGCCCCCCACCCCCACCCCATCCCCCGCAGCAAGCTTAGACGCATCTGGGCACCACGAGCCCCACACCGCCTCAGAGTGGTGGGGAACCAAGAGAACACAAAGGGGAGCCGGGCGGCGGGGGCCTCGGGGGCACTGGACGGGGAGCCGGGCGGTGGGGACCTCGGGGGCACCAGACAGGGAGCCAGAGGTGGGGGCCTCGGGGGCACCAGGGCATGGTGCCAAGCAGTCCCACCGCCCTCCCACCGCGCACTCCTCTCCGGGGGAGGGAGGTGTAGCTGGGGACATCCGGCCTCTCGGCCAGGGTCACAGACCGGCAGAGGTCCAGGGTCCAGGACGGCCACCAGGCCACCTCCACCGGAGCCAGCCTCATTACTGGGCACGTGGACCAGGCTGTGACCCGGCCAGGAATGCCGCCCCTGCCTGTTCCCTGCAGGATAAGGTCCGGTGATGCCGTCGCCTGCCCAGGTGACGTCCCTGGGCACCCAGCTTCACCGCCAGCCAGCACCCAGGCCCCGCTGCTCCACCGTCTCCAGCCCTGAGGACAGGCACTCCCCCCGCAGGGAACCACCACAGGGATCACCTCCAGTCATGGGTGCTCATCCCCGGGGAAACGCCGTCTCTCACACCCTTCTCCTCCTATCCTTGGCAAACTCCTGTTCATCCTTCAGAACCTCCCAGTGTCACTGCCCCTGAAAAGACCTCCATCCGGTAAAACAGACCAGTAAGAAAGGCACAGACAGGCCGGCCAGGGCAGGACCAGTCCAGACTAGATGACAGGCCTCGGTGGACATCACCTGCCGGCCAGGGCGGCGCCCCGAGTCAGGCCCGTGGCCCAGGACGCGGAGCCCCCCGACGGCTGGCAGGACGCCGCAAGCCCTGACACACTTTCAAAAGCTGGGGTCCGGCCAGGAGCAGGATGCGAGGACAAACGTGGCCCCAGGGAGCCGAGGGCCACAGGGCGGCGTGGCTGGGAACCACAGGCCTTGGGACGCCTCCTGCCCGCCAGCCGGCCAGCGCCGGGTCGGCTAGCCTAGGCTACAGAGGGAAACCCTGCTGCAAAATAAAAAAGCGCCCCCAGGATGGGAGCACAGGCTGCCCTGCGGGCCGTCCCCGGCAGAAGCCAGCAACCCCCGGGGCCGAGGCTGCAGCCCTCCAGGGTCGGCGCAGAGACCACAAAAAGGAACCTAACATCCAAGCCGGGCGCGGGGGTGCGGGCCTGCCATGCCGGCGCCTGGGGTGCCGAGGCAGGTGGTCAGCTGTGAGTTCCAGGCGAGCCAGAGCCGCACAGGGCGCGGCGCCTGGGCGACTGGAGGAGGGGGGGGGGGGGGGGGGGGGGGGGGGGGGGGCGGGGGGGGGGGGGGGGGGGGGGGGGGGGGGGGGGGGGGGGGGGGGGGGGGGGGGGGGGGGCCTGGGCGGGGGGGGGGGGGGGGGGGGGGGGGGGGGGGGGGGGGGGGGCGGGGGGGGGGGGGGGGGGGGGGGGGGGGGGGGGGGGGGGGGGGGGGGGGGGGGGGGGGGGGGGGGGGGGGGGGGGGGGGGCCTGGGCTGCGGGGCGAGCGGTGCCCGGCGTGCGTTACGGAGTGAGTTCAAGACTAGCCTGGGCTACACGGCGAGTTCAAGGCCAGCATGCGACCGTACCTCAGGAAGCAAAGCTCACCCAACGCCAACCGCCCGCCTGGGTGCCAGGTCGGGGCGCATCCCGCGCACACCCCGTCTTGCACTGACCCACAAGTGGGGACCCCCCTCCTGCCCAAGGTCATGGGGCAGAAGCCGGAGCGCAGGGCTGCAAGCATCCGGGGGCTGCGCTGGACGCCCCCGGGGGGAGGTGGGGGGGAGCGCGGGGACTCGGCCCATTCTGCAGAAGGGGAAACCGAGGCCGGCAGGGGCGGAGGCAGCAGCAGCAGCGGTTGGGGCCCCAGGGCGGGTTCAGGCCGGCCGGAGGTCTGCGGTGGCCAGAGAGGGCGAGGGGACGACCGCGGGGTCATGGCCCCGGCCCCGGGAGGAGCGGGCGCCCCGCCGCGGGCCTCACCTGGGCCGCCAGCAGCAGCAGGGCCGCGGCCGGCCGCGCCGCCGCCATGTCCGCCGCTCCGCGCAGCTCCGGGCCGAGGGTTTCCCGGCAACGCCTTCGGGACCCGCGGCGCGCAGGCGCCGAGGCTGCGCGTGCGCGGACGGCCCCCCTGCGCTGGAAGGGGCGGGGTGGCGCCTGCGCAGAGCGGCGCGCGGCGGCAAGATGGCGGTGAGCACCCCTGGGTCGCGGGGGAGCGGGGCTACGGGCGCGAGGGGCGGCGGGAGCGAGAGCCGAGGGCCAGAGAGGGGGCGCCGGACGCCGGAGACCGGCGGGGAGGCGGGGACGCGGAGGAAGCGGAGGAAGCGGGTCACGTGGGACTGAAGGCCTGGCGACGGGGGACGGGGATGGGGACGGGGGTGCAGACGGGGGACGGGGTTGCAGACGGGGGACGGGGGTGCAGACGGGGGCCGGGAGGGATGCAGACGGGGGACGGGGGTGCAGACGGGGGACGGGGATGCAGACGGGGGGACGGGGGATGCAGACGGGGACGGGGGACGGCGGGATGCAGACGGGGGACGGGGATGCAGACGGGAGAGAGACGGGGGTGCAGACGGGGGACGGGGATGCAGACGGGGGACGGGGGTTCCAGACGGGGGACATGGGGATACAGGTGGGGAACAGGGCTGCAGATGCGGGACATGGGGATGCAAACAGAAGGACATGGGGATAGAGACAGAGCTGCAGATTCAGGGAGGTAGGATTCAGTTAGCAGGGCATGGGAGGTGGAAATGAGGGTGCAGATGGGGCTGTGGTGGGAAGGAGTCACTGGGTGCCAGCTCCAGGCAACAGGGATGTAGGAAGACTGGACCTCACTCCTCAGCCCCACCACTCTCCAGCAGGACAAAGAGAAGAAGAAGAAAGAGAGCATCTTGGACCTGTCTAAGTACATTGACAAGACCATCCGCGTGAAGTTCCAGGGTGGCCGGGAAGGTGAATGCTCCCTAAGACAGAATCGGGGTCACGGCGAGCGTGGGAAGCCACACAGGGCAGGCATTTTAACTCTTAACAAGGGCAAAGCTTGGGCCATGCCGTAACATTGAGAGGTACCAGTAGGCCCCATTGTGAATGGGGAAACTGAGTCCCAGGGAGAGAGAGCCAGGTGGGGTAGCACCCAGACCATTATTGGTAGATCCTGAAGGAAGAGACCAGAACGCTGTGGGGACAGAGGAGGAGGGAACATGAAAGATGGAAGGAAGGAGTCCCCTCAGGAGCCTGGAGGCAGAAGTGACCCAGGAGGTTTCCCGGGCCAGTCTGAGCTTGACATAGATAAGACCCTGTCTCCAAAACTCAGCCGGGGCTGAGGCTAGCTCAGCGGGCAGAGCGCTGGTTTAGCGTGCGTGAAGCCTTGAGTTTCATTCCCAGCACCATGTAGACCAGGCGTGGTTGTACAAGTCTGCTGTCCCAACACTAGGGAGGTAAAGGCAGGATTCGGGAGTTGAGGGTTATTTTCCGGCTGCCCAGTGAGTCTGAGGCCAGCCTGTGCAAATGAGACCCTTCAGGACCAAAAAAAATAAATAAATAAAAGCTATTTTGTGTTACATGGAAAGTGCAAAATTCAGTTTGGGGGAGCATAACGTTTTATTAACACTTGGCCCACCATGAACTCTATCTGTGGCCCCTTCCACACTGGACAGAAGAGGGCTGGAGTCACAGTCACCAGCCACCACACAGGGACACACCTCCCCATGAGTTCTGTAGTGGCAGCTGTCCCTGAACTGTCCCCATGCCTGGGTCTGCAGCAGGAGGACAGTGACATCATCCTCCCCATCCCTCTCCTCCCCATCCCTCTCCTCCCCATCTTCCTCAAGCCAGCGGGATCCTGAAAGGATTTGACCCACTGCTCAACCTGGTGCTGGACGGGACCATCGAATACATGCGAGGTGAGCTGTGGTTGTGGGGACGTCACCAGGCCCTTTTCCTGCTCCACCCCTGTGGGGTCATGTGGTGACGTAGGGGGCAGGCTGGGGTGCAGGACCGTCCCTGACTGCCAGAAAGGTGACAAGCCTGCTCTGATGGCCCCAGGCTTGAGACTCCCAGCTCATTCCCCTCAGCCCTCCTGGGGACGCCAGGACACCGACCTCTCTCTGGAATATCTGCCTGTCGGTGGCTCTGGGCCCATAGGGTCTCAGCTCATTCTGGAATAATGCCCGTGACACCCACAGAGCGTCCCCTCCCAGTACCCATGACAATTACCTCCTAATTGCTCTCCATTTCCACCTCCTGTCCACCCTCTCTGGGGCCTCTGCTGCCCCCGCAGACCACCCCTTGGTGTTTATGGGGTGAGCATCTGCCCTTTAGGGTTCTTATAGAGTCCAGGTATCCATGTCCTCAGTCAGCTCTGAGACCGGAGTGCCGGGGTCTGCCCGTCCCCAAAAGAGCTTCAGGAGAGAGGACAGCCCCCGTGAGGTCTGGTTGTGGGGGAAAGGGCATGTCTTCAGTTCCTCTTGTCTGTCAACCCCCCAGACCCCTGATGACCAGTACAAGCTGACGGAGGATACGCGGCAGCTGGGGCTCGTGGTCTGCCGCGGCACCTCCGTGGTGCTCATCTGCCCGCAGGACGGCATGGAGGCCATCCCCAACCCCTTTGTACAGCAGCAGGAAGCTTAGGTGGAGCGCCGCCTGCCGCCGGGGACCTCCCTCCCGGGGACCTCCCTCCTGGGGAACTTCTGTGTGGTGTTTTGATTTCTGTTTCTCTTTTGTTTGTTTTTTAATAAAATTGCCCACTTGAGCATCCAAGTCTCCTTCCCTACCCCTTCTGCTGCGTCCCTTTGGTCTTCTGAGAAGCCAGGTGTGGGGTGGAGGCCTGGCTTGGACGCCGTGGTGCACTGGACTAGCAGAGGGACCAGAGAGGCCTGGGCACCTGAGGTCACCTCAGCCCAGCCTCCCCTCACAGCCTCTCTCCTGCTGGGCCCTGGCCGTCCCGTCCCCCACATGCTGTCCTCTCAGCTCTGTCTCCAGAGCGTCGTTCTGTCCGCCCAGGGAGCCAAGAGGACCTGGCACGCTCGCCCACGTGGGAGCTGGAGGGGCAGCTGTTGAGTGCAGTGGCTGGCAGTGAGCCTGGGGCCCCGGGGTCTCAGGCTGGGACAGAGAAGGGCCAGGGCCCTGCCTCAGGGCAGACAGGCAGACTGACCTGCAGCTGTACTTGGACCTGCACTGGCGTGGGGCAACATAAATTAGGGAATTATCCTGGCCCTCGGCCTTCCTAGCCCCTTCCCGTCACCTGGGCTGGAGCCCACGGCCACAGTCCCCAGAGACAATCAGCCACTCTTAAGTTTGGGGAGGCCAGGCAGGGGAGCCAGAGTCAGCCAGAGTCCCTCTTCTCAGTGTCAGAAATAAGACTTGGTGCCTGCCATCCCTGCTTACTGCTTCCAGAAGCCATGGTGGAAATTAAGTCAGCGCTGCTGACCCTCCCCAGCTCCCCAAAGTCAGCAAGCCTTGTCCCTGACACCCCTCGAATCTCTCCAGAAAGGCCACTTCCCCCACCTTTGCTGAGTCCTAAGGGAGTGTGGTCAAACAGCCCCACCTTTGCTGAGTCCTAAGGGAGTGTGGTCAAACAGCCCCACCTGCCTGCACACAGCAGACATGTCACCGGCCCTGGAGAGGCCCAGCTCAGAAAACGGCATGAATTCACTCCACCTGAGAGTGACTGACCCAGTTCCTAAAGAGCTGACTGGGCCGTCTATCATATGGGGTGATCAGCACAGAGTGGGGTGTCCCCTGCTGGCTTCCAGGCTACTTTCCACTGTAGACCCTACACTGCAAGCAGGACACGTGTCCACAAAAGTACCGTGGACATCCATCATGCCAGAAACATCCCATCTGTCAGAGGAGCTCAGAGCACACACACACACACACACACACACACACACACACACACACACACACACACACACACCCCGATGCAGGAGGGCCTGGAAACTGCGGCCATTTCAAGAGGCTGGCCCAGCCCCTGTTGCCAGGAGACAGGCAAGCGCAGACCCTGTCTCCTTGGGGCCAGCAAGTCTGAGGCCTGGAGAGGTGGGCCACACCTGCTAGCCCCACCGGAGCAGGAGGCCGCCAGTTCCCAAACAGCCAGGACTACAGAGCAAGGCTCCCCTCAGTGGCACGAAAACAGCCAGTGAGGGGTGGGCAAGGGAAGGCCCTTCCTTCAAGTCTGGGGACCTCAGTTTGGTTCCCAGAACCTACAGAGGAAAAAAAACAACCTGCAAGTTGTCCTCTGACCCCTACACACAAGCCATGGCACTTGTCCCCCAGATACAAACACACAAGTAAAATGGGAAACACCGGACAGCCTGGGTGAGACTGAAATACTGAAGAGCTTCATGTTACTATGTGTGGAGGTGTTTGTTACACAGTGTAGCATCCCAGAAACTTGCTGACACCCAGTGAAGAGTCAATACACAGTATGTATACAAGAGTCTAGTTTGTGGTGAGTATTTTAGATTCTCTCTCTCTCTCTCTCTCTCTCTCTCTCTCTCTCTCTCTCTCTCTCTCTCTCTGTGTGTGTGTGTGTGTGTGTGTGTGTGTGTTGTGTTGTTTTTTGGAGACAAGGTCTTTCTGTGTAGCCCAGGCTGTTCTGGAACTCACAGAGATCCTCCTGCCTCTGTCTCCCGAGTGCTGGGATCAAAGGTGTGCACCACCACCGCCCCCTAATTTTTATTGTAAATGAGATTTTGTGGATGTGTGACTTCGAGTTTTGTAGACAAACAATATCCTGCCACAAAATCAAAAGCCTGGACATGTCAGAAGAGTCCCTGGCCACCTTGGGACAGGAGAAAGTGGTCTACGAATTCAGGGATATGGATCCAGCTCCAAGTGTTTTAATATTTTAAAAAGGTGAAATTTAATATTTAATGTTTCCCTTAATATTACATTGAAAATTTAATATTTCACTAGGAGTCGGAGGGGAGAAGGCAGCCATGGGCAGAGGACGACAGAGCTTTAGAGAGATGAAGAGGCGGAGGGGGCGGGGACAGCGGGAACCAGGCCACCAGCCACGGTGACACGGGATCCGGGCCTCCTGCCCCCACCATCACCACCGCCGCCGCCGCTCACCATGCCAACCGGCCGCCCCCTGACCCCGGCCCAGATCCCGCCCTTCCAGCTTCCAGGCCTGGGCCGGCGCAGGCCAGGGGGCTGCAGCCGGGGGCTCCGGCCTCCAGCGCGGGGACCCGGCCTGCTGCACGTGCCTGTGCTCACCACGGCCCTCGGCTTCCAGGTCCTCGCGGAGAGGCCCCGCGTCTTGCGCCAGGAGGCCCCGCTCTGGGAGACCTTGCCCGGAGACCCTGCGGAGGGGCAGCGACAGACGGGTCACAGCTTGACCCCAGATCGGCAGGACGCCCCTGACGCGCCCCCTCCTGGCAGCTTCCAGGAGCTTCGGAAAGTGGGCCCGATCCCGTGGTACTGAGGGTCAGCAGCCCCTGCCCTGCCCGCCTTGTCCGGCTCTCCCCACCTCCCGCCACGCCTTGGCTTAGTCCCTGTTCTGCGCTTTGATAATGGCCCAGGGGCGGGAAGGGACTTCCACGGGGTCACACACCTTCCCAGCTCCCCTCCACCTCCTCGAACCACCCGACCCTCAAGGAGCCCCAAGGGCGGGGAGGGGGCGGGCGGGCGGAGTCCAAGTCTAAAGGGGCTGCGGCTGCAGCTTGAAGATGCGCTCGCCTGTGCACAGGCCTGGGACCCAGTCCCATCACCACACGGACCAGGCGTGGCAGCGCACTTCTGTCTTCGCTGGGGACGCGGAGGCAGGAGGATCGGAAGTTCCAGGTCATCCTTGGCTGCGAGAGGACGGGGGTGTGGGGTGTCAAGGATGTGGGGACACTAAACAGGACCAGGGAAAGAAACGTCTCCTCTCTCACATGGCAGGTCCATCCCAGACAGCCCAAAGGAGGCCTCACCTGGGCCCTGGCGCACTTCCGGAAGGGGGCCCTGCTTAGAGTGGGGCTTTCAGCCACCCGGACCCGGACCCACCTGCTCAGAGGTCGTCACTCTCTGCTCAGTCGACTGGACGGAGGAGGCCTGAGCCAGCCTGGCCGTGAGAGGCGGGTGCCACAGAGACAGGACCGACCCAGGCGCTGTGGGCTGCTGGGGAGCCCCCAAGCCCCCACCCCGGGGAGCCCCAGACCCACCCCGGGGACCCCCAACCCACCCGACCGACCACCCCGGGGAGGAGCCCCCAGGGACCCACCCCGGGGAGCCCCCAGCCCCACCCCGGGAGCCCCCAGACCACCCCGGGGAGGCCCCAGACCCAGACCCCAGCCCACCCCGGGGAGCCCCCAGAGCCCCAACCCCGGGGAGCCCACCCCACCCCCAGACCACCCCGGGGAGCCCCCAGACCCCACCCGGGGAGCCCCAGACCACTCCGGGAGCCCCCAACCCACCCCGGGAGCCCCAAGCCCACTGCCGGGGACCCTCGACCCATCCCGGGGAGCCCTCAGACCCACGCTCCGGGAGCCCCCCAACCCACCCGGGGAGCCCCAGAACACCCCCGAGGAGCCCCTCAGAGACCCAACCACCGGGGAGCCCCCAGCCCCTAACCCCGGGGGAAGCCCCAAACTCCCACACCGGGGTGAGCCACCCAAGACCCAGCCCCGGGGACCCACCCACCCCACCTCGGGGAGCCCCCAGACCACCCCGGGGAGCCCCGCAGACTCCACCGCCAGGGGAGCCCCAACCCCCACCAGGCGGGACCCGCAGACAGCCACCCCGGTACCCAGACCTCACCCCGGGGAGCCCACAGACCATCCCGGGAGGTCCCCCCATCACCGACCAGGGGAGCCCCCAACCCACCCCTGGTAGGGGGGGTGACCCCCAGACCCCACCGCGGAGCCCAGACCCACCCCGGAGGGCCCAGACCAGCCCCGGGGTAAGGCCCCAGACCACCCGGGGATGCCCACCAGACCCACCCCGGTGCGTTAGGCCTACCAGACCCACCCGTAGGTTGCCCGGGAGCGCCCCAGACCCACCCCGGGGAGCCCCGAATACCCACCCGTCCGGGAGGCCCCAGACCCACCCCGGGGACCCCCAACCCACCCCGGGGAGCTCCCCCCAGGGCCCAGCCCCGGGGACCCCAGACCCAACCCCGGGGAAGCCACCAGACCCACCCCGGGAAGGCCCACCACCCACCGCAAGGCTTCACAGCCTTGACCCGTCACAGATCCGCGCCAGCTCTCCAGGCGGGCCATTCAGGCAAGGCGGGGGGCCCGGGTCTTCGCCATCACATATAAAGGCCCTAGCTGGTGGGTGAGCAGTCCAGACTCTGTGGTGCCTCTGCGCCCCCTCCACCGGCTGACTCCTAGAGCAGCAGGACCCAGCGGGCCTGCGGACCATCCAACTACCGCCGTGCTGCAGCTAGTGAACTCGAACCATCGGGTGACAGTAAGGGCACGGCCGAAGGAGGTGGCCGTTGAGGCCCGGCCGCCGTGGGGCAGGAGCGTGCCTGGGAGCAGCAGGGCGCGGAGCGTGGAGGCCAGCCCACTCGGAGAACCGTCTTGGGGTACGATATCAAAGTCCTTGGGGTACGAGATATCAGAACAGTCTGGGGTACAGATATCAGGAACAAGTCTGGGGTTACCAGATATCAAACGACGTCTGGGTACAGATGATCAGAAAGTCTGCGGTACAGGATTATCAGAACAGTCTGGGGCAACAGAATATCGAAACAGTCGGGGTACAGATATCAGAACAGTCTGGGGTAGCAGTATCCAGAAACAGTCTGGGGCACAGATATCAAGACAGACGCGGCTTGGCCACATGGCGCCGGGGGTTAAGCAGTCCTGGGGTTGCCATCCCGGGAACGCTACGCGGGCGTAAGGGACAGAACTGGAGGTCCCAAGGCCATGTTCTGTGACCGCGGACGTGGTCCGCGTGGCCGAAAACGCAGATGCCACAACCACTCGGGAACTCAGAATCAAACCCCAATCGACCCACACTCCCCTATCCTTACCGGGGTCTACCTGCACTCTCATCCTGTACCTGCGACTTTCAGGAGATGCAGGAATCTACGCCTACAGAACTGATCCATGAGGGGCTGGTGCGTGGGTCAGGCTGAGCCCGCCTAGAATCCCAGTGAGGGCGGGGCGGTGGTCAGGGTGGAGCCCGCCCAGAATCCCCAGTGAGGGGACCCGGGGGCGTGGTCAGGGTGGAGCCCCCAGAATCCCAGTGATGGGCCGGGGGCGTGGTCAGGGTGGAGGCCCGCCCCTAAGAATCCCCAGTGAGGGGACGCGGGGGCGTGGTCAGGGGTGGAGCCTCGCCCAGCAATCCCCAGACACGGGGCTGGGGGCGTGGTGCAGTGTTTTTTTGGATGCCCCGCTTAGAATCCCCTCTATGAGGGGCTGGGGTGTGGTCAGGGTGGAGCTTCCGCCTAGAATCCCAGTGAGTTTGGGGGTCGTGGGTCAGAGTGCGCTCCCCGTACTCCTCCCAGCCCGCTCGTGAGCCAAGCCTCCGGGTTCTTCTCCACCTCCACAAGCCTCGCAAGAAATCAGAGTCGATCTGGAAGCCTCCCCGGAACTCGCCCCACGCCCCCCCACAGCCGGAGGGCAGAAGGACAGTTTCTGAGCAGGCGGGTTCCCACGGGAGACGCGGGTGGGCTCAGAGGACGGACAGCGCCGAGCTGCGGACCCCCCGACCCCACACGACCACTCAGGGGCAGCGGGGCCTCCTCCCGCGCCGCTACCACTGACACGAGCCGGTCCCGGCGTCAGATTGCAGGCTGGCTCATCAAGTTGGGGCGGGCCTGCGTGACACGGTTACGTGACAGGCCAGGCCCTCATGGCCGCGTTCCTGGAGTCCCAGCGCTGGAGGCGCTGAGGCAGGAGGGATGGCCAGCCGCATGCTGGTTTGGGGTGGTGTGAGAGTCTGTCCCGCCCGTGGATGAAACGGGTGAAGGCAACTGGGCGCGTAGGTCGCGCAGTGTCTAGGGCTGATTGATCAGATTGTGAGCGTCGGCAGGATCGTGGTTGTGGTTCTGGTGTTGTAGTCGCTAAGGGGCGCATATTTCTGTTTGTACGTCGCGTGTTGTTTGGGATATGGCGCTGTAGGTGTGTTGTTTTCGTATATAATCACTCATCCATGGTGCCGCAAGTTCTGCCTTGGGGTAGCGCTCACAGAGATAGGTTGATCCCTTATGACCTGTTTCGCATATGGCCAGGTGGGCTGTGAGCGCCACACACAAAATTAATTGGTAATGAAGTTATTGGATTTTTAAAAAGCTGATCGTCGCCCTGCCCCTCCCTCCCCCTCCCGCGTCGTTTATCGTAGCCTACTCCCCCTTGTCGTCTCCGGGTCGGTTGGTTGGCATCTGGCACGTCTGTAGTGCTCTTTTTCTTCATTTCCTGCCGGCTCTGGGGAGGCAGAGGCTAGGTCGTAGGATTCTGTGAGTATCGCGAGGCCAGCGCTATCTGGGCTATCAGGAGATAGAGATCCGAGTGTACATAGCCGGGGCTTACTGCTTACTAGCCTGGGGTCTATCCACAGATGGCATAACACTGCGTGTCTGAAAAAAATGAATATGTAAGAGCGTTGCATGTGTGTCGTGGAGTGGAGTTGTGTGCGTGGTAAGTTGTCTGTGTGGGATTGCTGTGAGATATCGTGAGTTGGTTGTAGTATGGATTTGTTTTGTCGTGTGACGTGTGGTGGAGTTGGTGTGTGAGAGTTGTGTGCGTTGAGTTGTCTGTGATGGTGGTGTGTGTGTGTGTGTGTGTGCGAGCTGTTTGTGTGTGAGGGTGTTGTGTGTGAGTTCGTGAGGAGGTGGCGGACGGGCTGCGCGTCCTCTAGGCTTTCGAGTCGTCTGGGGTGTACCTTTCCAGTCCTCACACTTGACAGTGCAGCGACACTTCCCAACCGCGCTCTCGGTTGCCCCTGCTGCCCTCGCTACTCTGTTTCCTCGCAGCACGAGGCTTGTGCTGTGTCTCCATGTCGGCCTGTGCACCCCCGGTGTGGAGCGTCTGCAGGGTCCGGGAGCGCGCAGTCGGTCCCTGCCATTGTGCCAAGTCAGCGGTACGGGTTGTCGGAGCCCACCCCTGTGGGTGCTTGGGAGGTGGGAACCGGGATCTCTCTGGGCTGGGAGCAGTCTCGCCACGTGCTGTTCTGTCGCGAGAACGTCTAGGCTGGTTTGAATGCTTGTGTCCCCGCTTGGGCGGGTGTGTTGTTATGTTGCTGTCGACCTCTATTGGAGTCGAGATGTCACCCTCGCTCTTCTTACCTTTCCGGTTTCTATTTTAAAATGTTATGCGTTTATTGAGTATTTGATAAATTAATATCTTAGTTTCACGACATGTCAGACCATGTGGATGGATCCATCCGTTTCCTTCAAGTGTCGCCTGCCTCTCCAAGGTCATGCTTCATTGGGCGCCGCCCTCTCACCCCATAATCCAACCTACCAGTCGCTCACTCACTCGCAAGAAGCAAGGCTCTCCCTGGGCGAGTCACGCCGACCGCAGACCGCGAGGACTCCAAGGCGAGGGTCAGTCCCCTCCTCCCCTTACATGTCAAGGCGAGCAAGAGGTTGATTCCACAGCATATATAGATCCCAGCGGCTCCATAGCTAGCCAGGCTCGATGGCACTACGTAGGACTATTTGTCGTCTGGCCCACTGCTCATCGAGGTCGCGCTCCAGAACAGATCAAGCGCCTAATTGTGTGCTGCACTGTCTCTCTCTTTATCGCAAGGCCTGTCCAGTGTGCCATTGAGGGGCTCCTCAGTCTATTGGTTATAGTTATCATTTGCGTTTTCCACGCAGTTTGTTCTACTGTTGTTTCCTCGTGCTTGTCCTCCAACATTGTCTCAGCTGCATTCTTCGCTCCGGAAACGTGACGTAGTCAAGTTCCTCGCTCCTCTCGCGATGCGACTCTCCGAGCCACCTGGGGCTCAGGACCTGTGTGTGTCTTGTGAGGACAGGGTCCTCTGTGTCGTCCTGCTGGCGCGTGGAACAGAGAGAGTCCGTTTAAGTGATTTCTAGTGTCACTTCCCTCTGGAGGCAGAGTCAGCTTAATCCTGTATGGCTCTATGAAGCGCTCTCCACCAGTTTCGAATGGCAAAGGAGCTATCGTCTGCCTCGGTCTGTGATCCCAATCCTCCAGGTTAGTTGTCCCCACTCCTGGAAACGCGTCCAAGGACGTAGTGTTTGTTGAACTGTCCTCAGGCGGGCCGTGCTAACACCACGATTACGTGCTCAGAAAGTCCCTCGGGCCATTAGTACGGTGCTCTCCAAGAACAGTGCAGAGCGGATCGTGATAGAGTCTTAGATGTAGGTAGCGCCTGTACTAATCTGATAGGGTACGCGCGTGACCTCAGGGATCGCGGCCTGTACTACTCATCTGCTCTAGGGACGGGCCCGCTGGCCTCATAGAGCCGCCGAGCGTCGTGCCTCGAGTGTGGCGGCCTAGACTTCTCCGGCGCCGGTGCAGGCGCTAGGCGTGCGCGAGGAGATGGCGACTTGTCTGTGGCAGACGAGCGTGACGCGCTGGACTCCGATGGGGTATAGCCGCTGACCCGCAGGGATGCGGCAGTTGGCGCTCTAGGGTGCTGCCGCTTGGACGCTCCTCAGGTGTGCGTCGCTTATGGCTAACGAGTGGGTGTGCGCGCAGTAGACCTGACGTTAAATCCTCTGAGGCGAGTTCTCGGAGGGAGCGCCGCTGACTCCTTCAAGGGAGTAATCGCGCTGTCTCTCACAGCAGGGTGCGCGACTGATCTAGGCATCACTCAGGAAGTGTAGTACGCCGCACTTGTACCGCTGTCCTCGCAAGGGGTTGATGCGGCGGGGCTGTACCTCTAGATGGTGATCGGGCGTCTGAGTGAGCTGGATAGGGGGTGTGCGGACGCTAGGCGTACTAAGCTGGTGCGCAGGCTGAGCTTAATCTCCGAGCGGGCTGCGACTGACCTCAGGGTATCGCCGCTGACCTCAGGGTAGCGCGTGTACCTAATGGGTACTGCGCTGATAGCCGTAGGTGGCGCGCGTGGCCTCGGGTGCGCGCTTGGCTGCCGAGGGTGCGCGCTGACGCTCTAAGGTGCGCGCTGAACCCTCCGGGTAGACGGCGGCTGGATCAGGAAAGGGATGTCGCGTGGACCTCGGGGTGCGCGCTGACCCGAAGGGGCGCCTGGCTCTCAGGTGGTGCGCCGCTGGCGCCGAGGGTGCGACGCTGACCTTGAGGGGCGCGCTGACTCTCAGGGTGGCGCGCTGCATCCAGAGTAATCGCGCTTGACCTCAGGGTAACGCGCTGACTCTCAGGGTGGCGCGGCCTGACCATTCAGGTGTGCGCTGCTGACCGTCACAGGGTGCGCGCGTGAACCCGAGGTGTGTGCGGCATTGGACTCTCGACAGGGGCGCGCTGTACCGAGAGGGTGCGCGGCTGACCTCAGGGTACGCGTACTCAGGGTACGCCTGCCTCAGGGTGCGCGCTGACCTCAGGGTGCGCGCTGACCTCAGGGTCGCCGCGCCTGACCCGAGGTGCGCGCTGACCCGAGGGTGCGCGCTGACCTCGGGCCTCAGGGTGCGCGCTGACCTCAGGGTGCGCGCTGGCCTCAGGGTGCGCGCTGACCTCAGGGTGCGCGCTGGCCTCAGGGTGCGCGGCCCTGAGCCTGCCAACCCTGGGCGAGGCCCACGGCACCCGGAACCAGCGCTTCACATCTTAGTAACTGACAACTCAGCCCTGGTCGGGAGGTGGGGGGTACAACTGCCCTCCCCTGCTTGGAAGGTGCCACCGGACTGTGCCAATCATAGTCCGGGAGGGGAGAGACACCGAGCGTTCATTTCAAAACTCGTTCCTGCGTATCAGGGCCCCACCCAAGTTCATCGTGGGGACCCCCATGCCGTCCCCAGGACACACTGAGCCCCAGGCAGTCACTTACACCCCCAGCCACTTACACCAGGCAGGAGCCACCCTTGCCACTCAGGTGGTCCATCTCCATGGCAACGTCCCATCCACAGGTGGTCGTAACCTTGGCAACCAGGTGCTCGCCGCCCCACTCACTGCCTGGAAGGCTGTGACCCTCCCTCAGCTCTCCCACGCAGGCTCCCCACGGAGGCGGCTCTGAGGAGCTGCGGGGAGGGGGTGGGGGAGCCTGTGGGGGATGCTGGGCTCAGAGAGGCCAGGAGACATCCCATGGTCACACAGCAGCTGGGCCTGGGGACTTCACCCTCCCACCCCACCCCATCGGCACCACAGACCTTACACACACGTGTGGTGTCTATTAAGTGCCGGCGGTATGCACCACTCGAGAGCATCTCTGTCCTCAGCTGACTCCTTCGGGGGACAGGAAGGGACACACTGGCTGGGGAGGGCAGAGAATGCCCTCCCTGGTCTTCAGAAACCCCACAATCTCTCCTCCTCACCCCACCCCGACCCAGCTCTCCAGCACCCATGTCACTAGTTCCACGGAGAGTCCACGGGCCGCCGAATGCATGCAGGGAGGCCGGGCTGCGGGGGGAGGGGGGAGGGCAGACATAAATAGGATGAATGAGTAGATTATAGGATATCTTAGGAAATTGCAGGGAGGCTGGCAACGGGGGACAGAAGGCAGCCGGGTGGGGATGTGAGTCAGGAGGAAGCAGGGGCGGGCGGGGCAGACGGCTGAGGACGGCACTGGAACAGCATGTGCAAAGGTCCTGAGGTGGGAGCCGCCGGTCCCCTCCACCATGGTCTCTCCCTGCTCTCTCTCAGCTCCAGAGCGGCGAGAGGAAGCTGGATGGAGCCCCTCAGCGCCCTGGGGTCCGCCCCCGTCATTAAAGCTGTAGTCTGCACACTAGATGGAGGAGGTCCCAGATCCTCAGATGTGAGTGCTAAGCCTGGACTCAGACAAGATGGGCAGGCCTGGATGGGGTCCAGGCAGTCAGCCGTGGCCCTGGTCCCACTCAGATCCACCCTGTCTTCGGCTCTGGCGCTCCCCATCCATGGAAAGTCCAGTATACCATGCAGCTTTGTACACAGTAGGCACTCAAATTCCTCCCCTGGGAGTTCCCAGAATCGGGTGGTCACGACCTCAGAGACTCAGAGAAGGGGCGCAACCTGCCCGGGGTCACACAGCGTATCGGTACACAGACAGGGCCAGCCTGATGTGCAGCTGGGGGTCTATCTCCAAGGATATTTGGGGTCACCTTTTTTTTCTAGACCTTTGCAGGCTTGGAAGGGAGCTTCCCATCCGTGACTCGGGAAGGGACCTGGTCCACGGTCTCCCAGGATGCAGTTTCTGGGCCTCTGGCCAACGTGGCGGTCTGGGAATGGAGCCCGCTTGAGTCACAGGTGGCGGAGGAGCCAAGGCCAGGCTGCTACAGAACCGATGGAGGACACAGAGGGCGGACACGGTTTGGGGGGGTGGACAGGGCAGGACATGCCCCCTGGCTCCCTGCAGCTAGGCCCATAGGTCACCCCTCACCGGAGCTGAGCCTCCGGCCACACTCACCTCGCCACAGCGAGGACCCAGCCGGATGCGGCCAGCTCCGGCCCCCCAGGATGGAGGCTCACTGGGCCTCTGCTCTGAGGGACTGCCAGCCTCTGTCTCCCCCCTCACACCCTCCATGCTGGACCCCTGGCCTGAACCCCCAACTGGGGCGGTCCACATCCCAACTCCTGTTCCCACGGGGGAGCCCTGGGTTCCCAGCCTCAGGGCGTGGGGGGTCCTCCAGCTGAGGCCGCTGCTGGGGCGGTGAGGCCTCTCAGGAGCAGGGACAGGCACACTCGGCTCTGTTTTGAAAGATTTATCTTATTTTTAACTGTGTGTGTGCATGTGGGAACCCACAAACCAGAAGGGGGCGTCGGGTCCCTGGAGCTGGAGTTACTGCGGGTTGGGAGCTTCCCTGTGGGTGCTGGGAACCGAACCCGGGTCCTCTGAGAAGGCAGCCGGTGCTTTCGCCTCTGAGCCATCTCTCTGGCTCCCCCTCTTATCCTGGGGTTCTCTTCATGTTTCCCCTGTGTAGTGGATGCGCCCATCTACCTCCCCCAGGCTGTGTGCGCTGAGGAGCACAGCGAGGGGAGGGGAGCGCGGTGGGGCGCAGAGTCCGGTGGCGGTGGCGGGTGGAGGCAGGCAGGGGCGCAGCGGGGAGCCGCAGCGGGCTCTGAACTCATTGAGGAGCGAGGCCCCTCGGGGATGAGGCCTGGCCAAGCAGGCAGGGGTGCGGTGCGGTGTGCGGTGCGGTGCGGTGCGGTGTGCGGTGTGCGGCCTGGCCTGGGAGGGAGGGGACAGCGGAGGGCTTGGCGGTTTCCAGAAGGTTCCAACGGGACAACCAGCCGTGTCTGGGGAGCCCGCAAGCATTTCCGGGAACTCAGTGTCTGCGGAGGCCGGGAGGTGCCAGGCACTCGGGGTGCCTGGGGGCTGAGTCCCCATCTGCCCCGGACCTGCTCCAACACGTGTCGCGCGCGCCCCTTGCAGCCCGCGCGCTCCCTGACCATGCGCACGGGGATGCGCGGCGGGGACGCGCACGGCGGAGCCCGGGAGGCGGTGGTGGCGGCGGCGGCGGCGGTGGCGGCGGCAGCGGCTCGTGGCGGCTCCGAGCGGCCCCCGCGCCCTGTCCGAGGCGGAGCCGCCCAGGTGAGTGGCACCGCGGCAGTCCGGCGACCCCCCTCGGACCCCCCTCGCGCGCTCCCCTCCAGCCCCTCTGCGCCCCCCGGGAAACTTCAGGGTTCTCTCCGCCTCCGGGAATGCAGAGTCGAGGGGATTGAGGGGTTCAGCTCCGGGAGCACCCCGGGGAACGGCGGAATGGGGATGCGCACTGCGGCAGGGGGACACCCGGGATGGAGCCGCGGCTTGGCGCCCTGCGATCCCCCGCAAGCCAGTGCGGGGCGATGCGCGCGAGATGAATTGGAGGGGGGGTCTGCACGCGAGGACTCGCGCATATCTGGGGTCCCGTTCGCGTAGGGAGGGACTGGGATGCTAGACAGACCCCACACACACCTGCAGGCCTGTGTCCCGGCAGCAGCCAGGAGGTGGGGGCGTCTGTCCACCCCATGCCAGAGGCCAGGCCTGGTGTCCCCTGGGTCCTGGGGCCTGGCCAGGGAGGCCACTGGGCCCCATTCAACAAGTTGGGAGACGCAGAGCTTGGGTTCCGGCTGGACACGGGTGCGTGTTCCCACCCCAGCTCCAGAGTGAGGGCTCCCAATGCCAGAGTCCCCAAGACACAGGTGTCCCTCCTCCAGTGGGGAGGACTCAGAACTTGGGGGTCTGATGGACTGGGGAATCTGTGTCGGTGCCAGGCAGCTTCTTGGGGGGGACCTAGAACCCAGGCCAGGCCGGAGACACCCCTCATTTCCTGGGGACACTGGGTGCCTGCCTTTGGCGGTGGGGAGGGGCTGTTGGGACTGGGAACCTGGTGGGACTTTTAGCAAGAGCAGATCTGTCAGGCTGAGGGTGACCCAGGGGGGCTCCCTGGAGGAGGCATCCGGGCTACAGAGACCGTAAGCAGGGTGTTTCGGGGTGAGAGGAGGTGGGGGGCTGGGGACAGCACCCCTCGGTGTCCTGAGGGGTCAGAAGCTGCAGCAGCCGCTCGGATGGCGTCAGGGGACCCATGGGTGTCCCCTCCACACAGACACCCAAGTGAGGTGGGGAAAGAGGAAGAAGCGCCCAGGACCGGGGTGCTCAGGGGTGCTCCCCTCAGCCTCCTGACTGCTCCTCCGTGCCTGGTTCCTTCCTACAACTGACACTCCATCCAGGCCACCACTTCCCCCCTGGGACGCGCGCCGTGGGGATGGGGTGTCATCCGCTCCCACCCCTGCAGCACGCATGCGCGGCGGGCCTCAGTGTTCCCATCTGTAGAGTGGGGGTGGCCGCCGCCATCCACCCCCAGAGGCAGCCATGCTGTGATCGCGCCTGGAAGGGTGGGAGCACACGAGGTCCCAAAGCCGAGGTTTCTGCGCCTCTACCCACGGGGCTGTCACTCCCGGGCAACCTGAGTCACTAGCGACTCACCAGGTAGGAAGCCTTTCAGCAGAACTTCCCAGCAACCTTCGGGGTGGGGGGCGGGCGGCCGGGGTGAGCCGCCCACGGCCTCCCCTGTCAATCTCGAGCCCTGGGAACCCTGAGGAGTTAGTTGGGGGTTGGCAGAAACAGAGCTGGCTCAGGTGAGTGAGTGGGGTTCGCCCTGACCCCCAGACTCGTCTCCCCCTCCCCGGAATGCTGCCGTTTCTGCCCTCTGGGCGGGCGGGCGGGCGAGCGGGCACAGCACATGCCAGCGGCTAAGTGTTGGCCAGTCTAGAACCTTCCTCCCGTCCCTGCTGCGGCGGGGGGTGGGGAGCCCACGACTCCCCCCGGGCACAGGCTACTAAAGAAACTGGGTCAGGAGGCCCCCCTGCCCCCCAAGTCCGTGGACGGGGGCCCTGGCAGATGGGAGGTTAATTAGGGCTTTAATGAATTGTCGTGGATCGAAAGCCCCAGGAGAACCTAGATCTAGGACGGGAGAGTGAACCAGCCCTGGAGGTGGGGGGCGGGAGTGTCCCCAAAAGTGCACTCAGCGAGGAGGGTGCTCGTGGGAGGGCGCCAGGCCGATCCCCACCCCCGCTTTATCCCCTACTCTTATTGTGGTGGGGGGCCCGGGGGGACGGACAGGAGCCACCACAGAGTGCCACGCTTTCCCAACAGGCCGCAGTGTGTCGTGGCCTAGGAGGTGACAAGGGACCTGGGATCCCCCAGTGCGCTCTGTCTCCCGTGGACGGACCCCTTCTCTGTCAAATCCCCACCCCTGGCCCCCGGAGTCTGTAGTCAGAGAGTGAGGGGCTGGGAGGAGCGGCCTCTGCTTCTGGGGGGCCTGGAGCAGGTCCCGTGGCAGGGGTCGGACCCCAGGGCGGGCAGCACCTTCGTACCCCAGCAACAGGAAACTGCCAGGCTGCCAGGAACCCACAGGCCAAAGCAGGGCGGCCCTGGGTAAGAGTGCCCCGGCTGCCGGAAGAAGCCACACACACACACACACACACACACACACACAGACACAGACACACACACACACACACACACACACACATGCACACACGCACACACACACACAGACACACACACACACACAGACACACACACACACACACGCACACACATGCACACACGCACACACACACACAGACACACACACACACACACACACACACACACACAGACACACGCACACACACACACAGACACACACACACACACACACACACACACACACACACACGCACACAGACACACACACACACACACACACCACACACACACCACACACACACACACACACACACACACACACACACCACACACACACACACACACACACCACACACACACACACACACACACACACACACACACACACACACACACACACAGCACACACACACACACACCACACACACACCACACACACACACACACACACACACACAACACACACACACCACACACACCACACACACACACACACACACACACCACACACACCACACACACCACACACACCACACACACACAGACACACACACACACACACACACACGCACACACACACCCCGCCTCGGGGACACAGGCCCTCCTCAGACCCAGGCAGGGGAGGCCCCGAGAGCTCGGTCCCCCTGTGTCAGTGCCCGGAGGCCGGCATCCCCTGGCTCCTGGTCCTCCCTCGGAGAGCCCACGTCATCTCGAGGTGACACAGGGCCACAGTGACCCAGGACGGTTCTCAGCCTGGGCCACCGGCACTGTCCTGACTACACACAGAAGGTGACCGGTCCCCGGGGCCCAGGACGGTCCCATTTCCACAAAGACTGAGAACGGCGCCAGGCATACAGCAGGCATCCACTAAGTGCCCGGTGAATGAGTGAGCTGGAGATCCACGCCTGATCCAGGCAGCAGCTGGTGGAAACTTCTAGAAGCTAGCCAGTCTGGGGAGAAGCTGCGAGGCTGAGTTTTCCTTCACACCACAGCCCAGGGGCCCTGTTTGGCTTCCAGCAAAACGGGAAACTGAGGCTCAAGAGAGATGAAGGTGGCAGACCCCTGGCCCTGGGTGTGGGGACTGTGTGTGCATGTGTGAGCTCAGGTGTGGCCGTCGGAGGACCACTGCCTGGGTTGGCGCTCACTCCCCTTCCACCGTGGGTCCGGGGTGGCACCCAGGCCGCCAGGCGGAGTTCTGACCGGGCCGTTCTCCTGCTCTGTGTTCCTCCGTGGCTCCCTACTGGCCAGGCACTGGGTGCCTGGTGATCCCAGTCCTCCTGGGCACAGTACCGGGGGACACAGTACCGGGGGTCACAGTACCGGGGGACACAGTACCGGGTGACCCGGTCCCAGGTGCTGCCCTTCCCTGGCCTCAGACTCACCTCCTTCCGGAAGGTCTTCCAACCTTCAGCTGATTTATGTGTTCACATTTTTTCTGTCCGCTCCCCCTCAGTGATCGCAGGGACAGGACGCGGCCAGCCGCCAAGTGTGGGTCTCGATGGTCGGAAATGCCGGAGACAGGACATGGATTTGTGGACACCCCGGGGCTGGAGCCGGGGTTCCTTTGGGGTGACGGAGGTTTGAGTGAGAGGTGCGTTGTATGTACTGAGAGACCCTGGGGGTCCGCTGGAAACCGTGGGGCTCCAGTTTAGGGGTGACAGTGACTGGGCAGGCCGGACCCCGCGCGGCGGCCCGGGCTCCCAGGCCCTGCCAAGGCCGCTGCGGTGGCTTCTCATGCATATTAATGACTCGTGTCCTTCAAGGCTTAGGCTGGGTTCTCCCCTGCACAGGGGTCCACACTGGCCTTGTCAGACCTCCAAAGCCCAGCGAAGGCCATCTCAATGAGCCGGCCCAGGCAGCCTGGCGTCCAGGCTTCCACCATGGGGAGGGGGGGAGAGAGGCCAGAAGGTTCCAGATTCTGGTCCACAGGGCAGCTGTCTGCTCCTGTTGTCTGGAGCAGAGCCTCACAGGGACCTTTGGGGACAAAACCATCCCTTGTTTATCCTTTATTTTTGCAGTGTTAGGAATGGAACCCAGATCTCTCATGCTAGACCAATGCCCCACCCCTGACCACGCCCCCAGCCCCTCACTGGGGATTCTAGGCGGGGCTCCACCCTGAGCACGCCCCCAGCCCCTCACTGGGGATTCTGGGCGGGGCTCCACCCTGACCACGCCCCCAGCCCCTCACTGGGGGATTCCAGGCGGGGCTCCACCCTGACCACGCCCCCAGCCCAGTTTTACATTTTTAATTTATGTATTTATTTGTTTGTTTTGGTTTTTCGAGACAGGGTTTCTCTATGTACTCTGGTTGTCCTGAATCTCATTCTATAGACCAGGCTGGCCTCGAACTCACAGAAATCTTTCTGCCTCTGCCTCCTGAGTGCTGGGGTTCAGGAAATGTACCGCCATGCTTGGCTAGTTTTTCCCCCAGATTTATTTACTTATTTTATATGTACGGTATGTTGCCTGAAAGTCTGACTGCTCCACATGTGTGCAGTGTCCCAGGAAACCAGAAGAGGGCGCTGGGCCCCCTGGGAACAGAGTTACCGGGGGTTGTGAGCCCCGACATGGGTGCTGGAACCCGAACCCTGCCGAGCATTCGGAACTCTAATCACTGGGCTATCCCTCCAGCCACTGTCCCCTTCTTTATTTTGAGAGCGGGTCTCACTAAGTTACAGGTTGTCCTGAAATCCACAATCCCCCTGCCTCAGCTTCTGGGGCCGTGGGAGAACAGGTGTGTGATCCAGCCCCCCGTGGGTTCGGGATATCTTTTAGTTTTCGACAGCTGCGGGCACCTGGTGGGGTGTCTGTGGGGGCTGAGTGAGCACCCCTGTCCTGCCCGTGTGAGAGTGCGGTCAGGACAGCTGAAGTCGCCAGGTATGGGCCCGGGACGTGAGCAGACGGGGGCCTCTGTCCCGGGGTGGGGCTGGGGGGACCCGGGCGACGCACACAGGACAAGGACGGCCATTGAATGGGCCCTACCGCCTCACACCTGTCAGCACGAGGGAGACTGAGGCAGGAGGATTGCTGGCAGTGTGAGGCCTGCTGGGCTGCAGTGTCTCGGAGTCCACAGCAAGGACACGAAAGCCACACAGCAGTTTGGTCCTAAAAAGTGAGACCCTGCAGCGGGCCCAGGACCAGAGAGCTGGCTCTGGGGCATCCCTCCCCTGGGACAGGGGAGGTGGCCGCAGGGAAACGGCGGCCGCAGGGAAACGGCGGCTTACAAAGACGGGGACTCGGCGTTAGGCTGGGTGGTCGGACGGGGGGGGGGCGCGGGCGTGGTGGGTGGCTGCACGACGGCGTGGCGGTGGTCTGCACCGACCGGCGTGGCTGGGTGGTCTGCACTGACGGGCGTGGCTGGGTGGCCTGCACGAGGCTGGCTGGGTGGTCTGCACTGACGGGCGTGGCTGGGTGGTCTGCACTGACGGGCGTGGCTGGGTGGTCTGCACTGACCGCGGCGTGGCTGGGTGGTCTGCACCGACGGCATGGCTGGGTGGTCTGCACCGACGGGCGTTAGGCGAGGGCGGCTTCTGACTGCCAGGTTTGGGGCGGTGACGCTGGACTTTCTAGTCGGCCCAGGAGGAGGAGGAGGAGGCCACGTGAGGGACGGAAGGGCACGGCCTGCCGGAGCCACGCGCACCCGCTCCAGGGGGCTGGGGAGCCCCACATCCTCCCGCACCCCACAACCTCACTTCCCCGGGCCCTAGACCCACCCCCCCCGCCTTCTTCAACATCGGGGACCTCAGCCCGGGGCCCGGGACCCAGTGGCAGGAGCCACCTGGAATTCCAGTCCCCGCTGTCGTCAGGGCCCAGGGTCCGGAGCCTTCCGCCCCGCAGGTGCCCAGGTTCCAGAGGCTCAGAGAGGGTTGACTCTTGCCTGGGGCGACCAGCATCCTCCCCTGAGACTCCACTCCCTACCTCAGCGAAGGCCCAGAGAGGGCAAGTGAGTCCTTCAGGCGCACAGTAATGAGGGGCAGGTGGAGGAGGGCTGACCGTGGCTTCAGATAGCTGCCCCCCTGCTCCCCCCTGCTCCCCCCGTTTCCCCTCCCCCTGCCCCCGTTCCCCCTCCCCTGTCCCCTCTCCTGCCCCCCGCTCCCCCTGAACCCCCCCCCCGTCCCCCACGCCCCGCGGCTTCCCCAACCCACCCGCAGAGGAGATGACAGGGCCAGGCCTGCCGGGAGAGGTTAGAGTTGAAAAACTAGGTCACCCTGTGAGTGGCCCCTGCCGGGCCGGCTCCAGAGCTCTGCTGTCCCCGGTGGAGGAGTAATTATAGAGGGACACTCGCCAGTGCCAGCGGCAGTCTGGTGGCCGGGCTGTGGCAGGCCGGGGCGGAGAGAGGCAGGGGCCGCACGGGGCGGCTGTGGTCCAGTGCGTCTGTGGTCCAGTGCGGCTGTGGTTCAGAGGCGGCTGTGGTCCGGTGCGGCTGTGGTTCAGAGGCGGCTGTGGTCCAGTGCGGCTGTGGTCCAGTGCGGCTGTGGTCCAGTGCGGCTGTGGTCCAGTGCGGCTGTGGTCCAGGGCGGCTGTGGTCCAGTGCGGCTGTGGTCCAGTGCGGCTGTGGTCCAGTGCGGCTGTGGTCCGGTGCGGCTGTGGTCCGGTGCGGCTGTGGTCCGGTGCGGCTGTGGTCCAGTGCGGCTGTGGTCCAGTGCGGCTGTGGTTCAGTGCGGCTGTGGTCCAGTGCGGCTGTGGTCCAGTGCGGCTGTGGTTCAGAGGCGGCTGTGGTCCAGTGCGGCTGTGGTCCAGTGCGGCTGTGGTCCGGTGCGGCTGTGGTCCAGTGCGGCTGTGGTGCGGCTGTGGTTCGGTGCGGCTGTGGTTCAGAGGCGGCTGTGGTCCAGTGCGGCTGTGGTTCAGTGCGGCTGTGGTTCAGGTGCGGCTGTGGTCCGGTGCGGCTGTGGTCCGGTGCGGCTGTGGTTCAGTGCGGCTGTGGTTCAGAGGCGGCTGTGGTCCGGTGCGGCTGTGGTCCGGTGCGGCTGTGGTCGGTGCGGCTGTGGTCAGGGCGGCTGTGGTCCGGTGCGGCTGTGGTCCGGTGCGGCTGTGGTTCGGTGCGGCTGTGGTCGGTGCGGCTGTGGTCGTGCGGTGGGGCGGCTGTGGTCCAGTGCGGCTGTGGTCCGGTGCGGCTGTGGTCCGGTGCGGCTGTGGTTCAGAGTGCGGCTGTGGTCCGGTGCGGCTGTGGTCCGGTGCGGCTGTGGTCCGGTGCGGCTGTGGTCAGAGGCGGCTGTGGTCCGGTGCGGCTCTGGTTCAGAGGCGGCTGTGGTCCAGTGCGGCTGTGGTCCAGTGCGGCTGTGGTTCAGAGGCGGCTGTGGTCCAGTGCGGCTGTGGTCCAGTTCAGTGCGGCTGTGGTTCAGTGCGGCTGTGGTTCGGCCCTCACAGAGCATTAGGTGTCAACCACCCGCGTAGACAGTGCTGGGCCCGGATCGCCCGGGGCCCCAGCTCAACCGCTCCCCCGTGCGGGGTTCAAGGCCTGAGCCCCTCTGCGGCGTGCGGAGGCTGTGAGCGGAGGTGGTGGATGCCCAGCCAGGAAGCCACACGAGCCAGGAGATCTGAGTTCAAACCCCGCCACCCACATGCGAAGCTGCCACAGGGCACCTGCTGCATCTCAGCTGACTGACAAGTAGGAGGGTCCTTGGGGCTCATGGCTGGACAGTCAGCAGACTTCCGGTCCACTGAGAGACGCCGGCTCAAAACACAAAATGGAGAATGAATGCGGGGGGGGGGCCGGGGGGGGGGGGGGGGGGGGGGCATCCACTCCGGGCTCCACACGTGACCATACATCCCGAGAGACAGACAGGGAAGGCAGGTTCTGGGCGGGGCTCCACCCTGACCACGCCCCCAACCCCTCACTGGGGATTCTGGGCGGGGCTCCACCCTGACCACGCCCCCAGCCCTCACTGGGGTTCTGGGCGGGGCTCCACCCTGACCACGCCCCCAGCCCTCACTGGGGATTCTAGGCGGGGCTCCACCCGACCACGCCCCCAGCCCTCCCTGGGGATTCTGGGCGGGGCTCTCCTCCGCCCCTGTCCGCAGTCTCCGTCCTCACAAGCCGCGTCCTCAGTCTGTGCGCACTGACACAGGCCGGCTGACACAGACGAGAGGTCTTGCCTGGGGGCTTCAGCTGCTAACGTGCTATAAATAGCTGCCTGGCAGATGGGAAGCCATGTTGCAAAAGAGGCCAGGCAGCCAGGCCAGCTGTCCTCCCCACCCCGGACCCCTCGGTCTGGGCTGTCTGGGGAAGCCCCGGTCCAGCCTAGCCAGGCAGGCACTGCATGCAGGAAGTGTCCGCATCCTGCCCACTCTGGCCCTCCACGCCTGCCCCCCAGAGCATCCCACAGCCGTGGGGGTCACCATAAGTCACCAGCTGGGTGTCCTTGGAGGGAGATGTCCTCTGTCACAGTCCAGCGTGTCCACTAGGCCTGCATACTCAGGTCCCTCCAAGGCCCTGGGCTGGGTCCGTCCTGTCTTTCTTAGGTTCTCAGGCTCAGGTATCAGCTGTGCCTCCATCTTCAAGGCTAGCCTCGGCTACATAGTGAGCTTGAGGCCAGCCTGGGCTACAAGAGAGCTTGTTTTTAACCTCATCCACTTGTTCTGGGTGCTGACGGGGTCCTACTGAGCGGGCTTTGGGAGCTGGTTTCACTGGCACAGCGTCCTCAGTGGCCCTGCAGGCGGCATGGTCACAGCCTTGCTCCCTTCCACGGCTGAGTAGTGCTCCAGTGTGGACGGCCGTTTCTGCCGTCTGTCCGTGGGCCGTGGGCTTCTGTCCTGTATACTGTCACCGTGGGTGTCCGTGGGGAGATTTCCTGAGTGTGCAGTCGTGGGTCAGCGTCCCTGGGTGTGTCTGGCTGGGATGAGAAAGGCAGAAGCGCCATGGATAACGATGTCCCGCTCCCCTCTCCCACGCCAGGTGTTGGACGATGCTGGCGCGGCCCTAGGCCCAGACCCTACACCATGACCTGCTGGCTGCCCATGCTGGGCCTGCACCTGCTGCTGCTGCCCACGGCGCCTCCGCTGGCCGCGGGCTGCCCCGCGCGCTGCGAGTGCTCTGCGTCCACCCGGACCGTGGCCTGCGGACGCCGCCGGCTGACCGCCATCCCCGACGGCATCCCGGCCGAGACGCGCCTCCTGGAGCTCAACCGCAACCGCATCCGCTGCCTGAACCCCGGGGACCTGGCCTCGCTGCCCACCCTCGAGGAGCTGGACCTCAACCACAACGTGATCGCCCACGTGGAGCCCGGCGCCTTCGCCAACCTGCCCCGCCTGCGCATCCTGCGTCTCCGTGGCAACCAGCTGAAGCTGATCCCGCCCGGCGTGTTCACGCACCTGGACAGCCTGACGCTGCTGGACCTGAGCGAGAACAAGCTGGTCATCCTGCTGGACTTCAGCTTCCAGGACCTGCGCAGCCTGCAGCGGCTGGAGGTGGGCGACAATGACCTGGTGTTCATCTCCCGCAGGGCCTTCGCGGGGCTGCTGGGGCTGGCCGAGCTCACGCTGGAGCGCTGCAACCTCACCTCCCTGTCCCCGGAGTCGCTGGGCCACCTGCGGGGCCTGGGCGCCCTGCGCCTGCGCCACCTGGCCATCGCCGCCCTGGAGGACCAGAACTTCCAGAAGCTTCCCGGCCTCTCGCACCTGGAGATCGACAACTGGCCGCTGCTGGAGGAGGTGGCCCCGGGCAGCCTGCGCGGGCTGAACCTCACGTCGCTGTCCATCACGCACACCAACATCACGGCCGTGCCGGCCGCCGCGCTGCGACAGCAGGCCCACCTCACGTGCCTCAACCTGTCGCACAACCCCATCAGCACCGTGCCGCGCGGCTCCTTCCGGGACCTGGTGCGGCTGCGCGAGCTGCACCTGGCGGGCGCCCTGCTGGCCGTCATAGAGCCGCAGGCCTTCGTGGGGCTGCGGCAGATCCGCCTGCTCAACCTCTCGGACAACCTGCTCTCCACGCTGGAGGAGAACACCTTCCACTCGGTGAACACGCTCGAGACGCTGCGCGTGGACGGCAACCCGCTGGCCTGCGACTGCCGCCTGCTGTGGATCGTGCAGCGGCGGAAGACCCTGAACTTCGACGGCAGGCTCCCGGCCTGCGCCACCCCCGCCGAGGTGCGCGGCGACGCGCTGCACATCCTCCCGGACTCGGTGCTCTTCGAGTACTTCGTGTGTCGCAAGCCCAAGATCCGGGAGAGGCGGCTGCAGCACGTGACGGCCACCGAGGGGGACGACGTGCGCTTCCTGTGCCGGGCCGAGGGCGAGCCCGTGCCCACGGTGGTCTGGGTGACGCCCCAGCACCACACGGTGACGGCGGCCAGCCGGGGCCGCGCACGCGTGCTGCCCGGGGGCACGCTGGCCGTGGCGGACACGCGGCCCCAGGACAGCGGCACCTACACGTGCGTGGCCAGCAACGCGGGAGGGAACGACACGTATTTCGCCACCTTGACCGTCCAGCCGGCCGCCAACCGGACCCAGGGCGATGGGCACAACGAGACGCAGGTGGGCGTCCGGTTCCCGCTGGACCTGACTACCATCCTGGTGTCCACCGCCATGGGGTGCATCACCTTCCTGGGCGTGGTCCTCTTCTGCTTCCTGCTGCTCTTCGTGTGGAGCCGGGGCCGAGGGCAGCACAAGAATAACTTCTCCGTGGAATATTCCTTCCGCAAGGTGGACGGTCCGACGGCCGCAGCCGGCCAGGGCGGCGCACGCAAGTTCAACATGAAGATGATCTGAGCCGCCCCCACGGTGGGCTGGTGGGGGAGCCTCTCAGCCTCCATCTGGTCCCAGATAATCTCCACCTATGCATATTTTCTCCAGGGCAAGCATGGAGGCAGAACTTCCTCGTTTTTGTAGACATCTACAGGACTGTTTTGAGCAGATCACACCTTTTGCAGTTCCGGAAGTGTTTTTTCTAAGGGTTTCAACCTGTCTTTTCCGCCCTCTGCTGTGGCTGCTGGGCTGGGACCACAAGTGGCCGGGGACACTCAGGGTCCAAGGTTCCCTAGGCAGGTGCAGGCTGCGGCAGCAAAGCCTCGGAAGTCAGGTCCCCCCAGATGCCTATGGTGGGAGGCTCCTGGGGACCTCGCACAGGCACAGTGCTTACAGCGGGTGCCTCTTCGGCTCACTTTGGCACAGCCGGGCACATACAAGGTCCAGCGTTGCAGGGACCCTCGGAGGACAGGGTGTGCCCTGGCCCAGCTCCTGTTCACCACTCCTTGGCCAACGCTAAGCCAGGGCTGCCCCAGGCCCTGCTGAGTGGCTGGGAGTCACTGAGGCAGCCCCATCCCCACCAGGAACTTCCACCTGCCAGGAGAAGCCATGTCCCCACATCCTCTACAGGTACCTCCGCCCTGCCGAGCTGTCCTGGACATCTGCTTGCGGGAGTGGCTGCCCTGGGTCTCAGGGGTGCCTCTAGACAGCCATACCCACTTTGCCGCCCGCTCGCTCGCTCGCCCGGCAGATGTGGTCGCCTGCGTCAGGTGAGCGGCAGGGCCTCAGACATCAGAACCGGTCCCCTATCCCAACCAGGCTTCTCCCGGTGTCCACCTCTGCCCCTGCGGTTAGAGCACTGTTGAGGGAGCAGACCTGGGGAAAGACGGACTACAGCCTCCTCCTGCCCAGCTGTGGCAGCTGTGGTCCACTGGGCACCTCGGTGTCTTCCGTTCCAGATCTGCCAAGTGTGCTGAGGCCAGGCCTCGCAGAGCCCCCCTGATTGTGTCCAGAGAGAAAGGCAAGTCCATGAAATCAAAGACTCAGCCAGGCGTGGCTGGTCTGGACGTGGCTGGGAACATGGGGAGGGACCCTTTGGCCCTGCCTTTCCCAGCCTTTGCATCCATCACACACGAACTGGTCAACAGGACACCAGTGACTGGGTGGAACGGCATTTCTAGACCCCATCCCCGAGCCGGACAGGACTGACCCCTTTAGTCCTGGAGTAGCCTCTTAGCCCGTTGCCATGGCAACCCTGAGGGCCCTCAAAACAACCAACGATATCCAAGTGCCTTTAGAGTCATTAAAAGACAAGGAGGGGTGCACTCGGCAGGGTTAGGGGTCACAAAATGTCAGTGCGCTACACTGGGGTTCCCCATTCCCAACCTCTGTCCTCACCCCACTGTGTTTGACTGAAACCCAATAAAACAAAATGATTTAATACAAAAGTCAGGTTTTTATTATTATTCCCACATGGGGGTGGGAGACAGTGTGGCCGGGTCCCTCCCTCAAGGTTAGGAAGCTAGGTGGCTCTGACTGCAAGGGTGACCCGGGAGAGAAGCTGGAGTTGGCAGAGACCACTGTGGTCAACCCAGCACTGGGGAGGTGGATCAGGAGTTCAAGGTCAGCCTTAGGTACATAACAAACTGGAGGCTGAACTATCATAGACCTCAGGGCTGAGGCTGGGGCTCTTCACCTACCTCACCTCAGACAAATGGTGTCGGTAACAGCTATGAGCTGTGGGATGCTGCTCTTGTACACCGTAAAGATTAGTCACTCCTCTTGGTTTAATAAAATGCTGACTGGCCAGCAGCCAGGCAGGAAGTATAGGCCGGGTGACCACACTAGGAGAGTTCTGGGAAGAGGAAAGGCAGAGACAGTTGCCAGCCAGACACAGAGGAAGCAGGACGAGAATGTCTTACTGAGAAAAGGTACCAAATCACGTGGCTAAACATACATAGAAATGTGGGTTAATTCAAGTGTTAGTTAGTAATAAGCCTGAGCTACGGGCCGAACATTTACAAGTAATACTAAGCCTCTGAGTCAATGATTTGGGAAGTGGCTGCTGGATATTCGGGAACCGGTGGGCAGGACAGAAACTTCCAAGGACAGCTGTGGGACATGTCTGTCATCTCAGCAGAAGCTTCAGGAACTCCAGGGCAGTGGGCTGCAAAGGGAAACAGTTTCAAAATAAAAATGAATATAAATCGGAAAGGTGTAGGTGGCCGTGATAGAATGCAGGAGACAGGATATGGGAGATTTACCGGGGACAGAGGAGGACAGCAGTTTTCCTGTGGCCACACAGCAGGGCAGAGCAGGGCTGGGAGTTCTCTGGCAGACAGCCCACGAGCTCTGTAGTTGGGCAGAGGCGCCAAGGACTTCCTAGGTGGCCCCCCAAGGAGAATACGAGCCCCAGAAAAGGGGAGGCCAGGGTGCGCTGCCTCCTCTGCAGTTCCCCAAAGAGAAGTCTCCACAGCTCGGCTCCAAGACACTAGGCTGTGTTTATAATTTATTCTTTTGGGGGTTTTTGTTTTTGGAAACAGGGTTTCTCTGTGTAGTCCAGGCTGTCCTCGAACTCGCTCTATAGCCCAGGCTGGCCTCGAACTCTGAGATCCTTCTGACCTCTGCCTCCCAAGTGCTGGATTAAAGGTGTGCACCACCATCACTGGGCTTTATTCTTTGTTTTTTAACAGAAACTCATGTAGCCATATAGCTGAGGATGACCTTGAACTTGGGATTCTCCTACCTCCCCCTCCTTCGTGCTGGGTGACAATCTTTGCACCTCCCTTGCCCATGGCCCAGGGCTTACTCACTTCAGGGTCTCAACTCCTGGCTTCTGTCTCTACATCCCATCCTTGAGGGTGCCAGAGGTGAGGGGTGGCCCTGGGAAGGCCCCTGCCCCATCCTGGGCCTGGCCTAACGGTTGTCCATGTATTCCTTCCCACCTGGGTCTGACACTTTCCCTTGTCAAGGGGACCTGGCTTTGGGGCTGAGTTTTTGAGACTAGGCTGTGTGTACAGTGGCTCATCTCTACCTGTTTCATCCCGATGTCCTCTAGGCTGCACATTATCCCTGTCCCAGACCTGGAGTGGGTGCTTCCTAGTGTCCTGAAAGATGATTGACACTATTTCCCAGGAGAGAAATAAGTCCAGGGAAGGCAAGCAGCCACAATGAGCACAGAGCACCATTAAGGTGGGGTTACAGAACTAGAGTCCAGGGGTCACCTCCATCTCAGGGGGTCCTTGGAGCAAAGAACTTCATCAGTCTCCCCAAAAGGCACCCTAGCTGTGCACATGCTTTGCCTACATGTGCCCCCAAATCCTCATAACAATCCCCATAACAGCAAGAATAACTCCAGCCACCCACTGTGGGGGGGCTACCTGGACCCAGGAAGAAGCCACAACTCAGAGGCTCCATATAGGGCATTTATGGTCCAAACAGGAAGAAAACATGGGGTGTGTGGTGGGGGGAATCTGTGGATAGTACAAGGAGTAGAACATTTTTTTGTTTTGTTTTGTTTTGTTTTTCGAGACAGGGTTTCTCTGTGTAGCTTTGAGCCTTTCCTGGAACTCACTCTGTAGACCAGGCTGGCCTCGAACTCAGAGATCCGCCTGCCTCTGCCTCCTGGGTGCTGGGATTAAAGGCGTATGCCACCACTGCCCGGCAAACATTTCTTAATAAAGAAAAATGAAAGAAGAAGAAGAGAAGAAGAAACATGTTCCCAAGCTGTTATTTCAGCTCCTTAGGAGACTGCGGCAAGATTTCCTCAAGGCCAACTTGTATGTTATGAGATAAGGCCTGGCTGAGGGTGGATGCCCTGCCAGAATCACCCAGGCCGAGGGTGTGGTCAGTGGCAAGTAGTTGCCTAGCATGTGAAACCGAGTCCACCCTCAGCAGGAGGGAGACACGAGCTGGAGAGACAGCTCGGCGGTTAAGAGCATGGCTTTGCAGGATCTGAGTTGGGCCCAGGACCCATGTTGGGGAGCTTACAATGGCCTGTGACTCCAGCTCCAGGGGATCCAACGCCCGTGGTCCCCTCAGGCAACCCCACATACATGGCACACATATACTTGCATACAAAACTCAAAACATGAAAAGTCACCAGGCACAGTGGCATTCACCTTTAACCCCTGTACTTGAGAGGCAGAGGCTAGAGGATCTTTGTGGCCAGCCAGTTACAGAGAGATGCTGTCTGGAGGGAGGAGACGGAGGGAAGAAACAGGTACCAGGGCGTCTGCCTTGCTGGGGAGACCCGCTGTCTGGCTAACATCTGTCTCTACGTGCTGTTAACCCGCACACATGAACCGTTGACCTCAGCAAAGCTACCGGCACATCTGTGAGTACACCTTTTTGGGAGTGTGGCACCGTGACCACATGGTGGGGGAGGGATTGTCTCCCCTCCCAGTGTTCCCGGGTAGAAAGGGGACTGTCAGGTCCTGTGGCATTTCTGCTATAGAGTCTTTCCTTAGCCTTTTTTCTACTCTGGCTGTGTAGACCAGGCCAGCTTGTAACACAAATCTTCCCGTCCCAGCCCTCTGGGGACTAGGATGACAGGTATGGCCTTGTTATGGTTTCCTAGGGAGGCCATGGTCAGGGAGAGCTGGCCACAGGCAAACGGGGAGCCTCGAGCCCTAATCTGTCCTGAAAGGCCTGGGCTATCAGGTCCTCATCAGGTAACACAACTCACCCCAACATCAGAATCTGACTGGTGGCTCCCCGCTGAGTTCCTGAGACCCTGAAAGCTCAAACTGCTCTTGGTGGTTCAGTGGGACTATGTGACCCCCAAGACCCCTGAGGGTGGGTCCCTGCCACTAGCTGAGTCTACCAGGATCCCCAGGCAAACCATACACTGCTACTAGGTCGGGGTAGCGGCACAAGCCAGTCACCCCAGCCCTCGTGAGGAGAAAGCATGAATTCCAGGACATCTTTGGCTATACAGGGAGCTCAAGACCGGCCTGGGCTGAAATACCCTACCTGAAAAACAGAACAAAAGAGCTATGCTGCTGGCCAGAGGGATCAGGTCTCCGTGAGGGTAGGCAGTTCTTCATGTGACTGGACGGGATATGTAACCCCACAGCACCCCCACGTGCCCAGGAGAGGAAGATACTCCAAATGGCTGATGCCTTGAACTTGGGATTGCCTGGCCACTGGCAAGGCCTAACCTTTCTCCCTGCCAGACACACACAAACCCTCAATACAGACCCCACCCGAGGCCAAGTTCTCCTGGTCTACCCATTGCCCTGCCCCGCAAGGCTGAGCTCCATGAGAGCAGGCCTAAACAGAGTAAGCATGCAGTGGCCTAAAATGACACTGTTCTCCTCAGGCCCCTTGGACACACACACACACAGTCCCGCCCACTAGTCAGTCTCCCAGACACAGCAGAGGTCAGGGGTCCTTTCCTGCTCCCATACCCCCATCCAACCTTGCTGGGTCCTTGAGCCCACCACGAACACTAATACTGAACTCCTATGTCCTACCTACAACCCAGCGCCAACCTGAGACCACTCAGTGGCAAGAGTGCCCATGTCTACACCCGACAGCTGAGCACACAGCTCTCCCCAACCTGTCTCCCACACCCCACCGTGGCCAGCAGGTGGCACTTCGACCCCGAGAAAATACACCACAGCCACCTTTAGCCAGTCACCTGGGGGCTGTCAGATCCCACAGCGTCACAACTGTCCAGGACACCCCAGCCCGACCACCCATGTGCAGTGGTTCAGCAGCGCCTGGAGGCCAGGGCTGCAAACCCCAGAACCCTCCCTGGTCTGAGTCATAGCCGACAGGAGCCCAACCCAGCCCCAGAGGCAGGACAGACACAAGACGGGTGAGCAAGATCACTTTATTGGGTCTGAGCCAGGGAGGTGACACTATCTATCTCTGCCAGGCTTCAGAGGAGGCTGCTCTAGCACAGGTCACCTGACCACCTTAAACAGCAATAAAAAAAGTAAAATAGAAACCTTTATTTAGAATTAAAGCCAACACTTGAGTATGACAAACACAGCATTCAGCTCAAAGAAGCACCCCGCTAATGGAGTGAGCGTTTATTCTGCACAATCACGACATGTGGACAAACCCGGGAGAGGGCACAGGGACACTGGGCAGGGCTGGCACCTAGTCCTCCTCGCCCGGGTCCTCTCTCTCCAGCGTGTAGACCATGAAGCAAGCATCGGGTCTCTTGGGGACGAGGGGATGCCCGGGTCTCACAATCTCAAAGCCAAGGAAGCTGAAGGTTCGGAGCAGGGCGGCTGTGGGGGACACAGGGTCAGAGCCTGGGGCGCCAGAGCTTCCCTCCCGGGGAGCCCGCAGCAACACCCACCTCTGTCCTCACGGTTCTTGGGGAAGCAGATGAAAACGTGGTCGGCCCGGAGCTGTTCCTCCGCGAACTCCAGGAGAGCTGCGAAACTGAGGAGAGCGTGTGGCCATTAGCACCAGACCCCAGATCCCCTGGAGCCCCACAGGAAAGTGGCCCACCTGTCCTTGCTGCCCTCAGGCAGAGGCCCAGCCGGGAGCTCGATGTAGAGGCCACCACCGTTCCACACCGCCCTCCAGGTGACCTGCTTGGCCTCCGTGAGCGTGGACTGGATGCTCAGGACCCTGGTCTTGTCGTTAGACGTTGGCTCCTCTGTCACATTCAGCCGCTCGTCCTGGAGAAGCAGGGCTGTCAGGATGGCCAGCTGACCGCGCAGCGGCAGGCACCGGGACCCACAGCCCAGCCCACAGCACTTACGGAGTAGAGGACGCTGGCTGAAAGACTGTGATCCCGCTGACTGTTCCCTCGCCCACCTGGGATCTTCAGGGGTGGGTGAGGGGCATCAGGAGCACCACCGAGGCCCCGGACCCAGGTTACTACAGCAATGGAGGGCGACCCTAGAACTGCAGGAGACAGTGCCAATGGCAGTAAGTGGCTGGGCCCCCAGACTCCACCCCAAAGCCACTGAGGACGGTGGTCCCAGCTCACTGCCCCTCACCTCAGCGGCTCTGCCCCTTCTGGAGTAAAGCAGGGCCCCATCAGGGCCTCAGGCTGTGTCATCTCAGCATGGTGGTCCACAGCAGGGAGCCGGGCCATCCTGCCCCCCTTCCTGCTGCCAAGGCAACCTCCCATACCGGGCCACCCGTCCTCTCTAAAGCCCAGACCCAGCCCCTCTTAAAGTCCCACCCTCCTCCTCAGCCTCCGCTTCACCCACCACCTCACTCAAGCTTTGGAGTCACAGAGAACCAAGTCCCCTCCCCTCCCCACTGTCACCCAATAGGACCCAGCAAGCCCATATCAGAGTCCTCAGTCACCCTAAGCCCTCCCATCCGCGATCTCGCCCTTCTCAACTAGTGCCCACCCTGTACCCTCCAGGTGAGAGCCCCTCCATCACACCCAAGCCACTGCAGACTTCAACGGCCAAGTGGACCCAGGCCACACCCGCCCAGAGCCAGGCTCTTCCACCGGCTCCCTCTCCTGGGACCCAGCCATTGGCACCCTGCCACCCCAACCACCCACTCCGCGCCCCCCCAAACCTCACCACTTTCAAGGTCCTCCCAGAACACACCCACGTCCACCCACACAGGAGAGAGATGCTCTCTACACACCACAAACAAAACAAATACCCCCAGTCCACCCACAGGACCCGCGTCATCAACAGGCAAACGCCAGATGCAAACTAAACCCGAAATCTCGTCCCAACCTCTGCCCTAACTGCCACCCCTAACCCCACACAAGCTCCTCCCCGAAACCCCAGACCAGATCGCAGACTCCCCCACCACGAAATGAGTGCTCAACCTGGACCCGAGTACAGCTCGAGTCCCCTCCCCTCCGCCCCCGAGACCCGAGTCTTCTGCGGAGTCCTTCCCGGGTGCAACAGCGCCCCTCCTCCGCAGGACACGCGGCCTGTCAACCCGCGCCCTCCCCGACCTGACATGGGGCCTGAACCCCAGATCCGAGCCCCCAGCCCGCTTCCCGGTCCTCCCCAAGCCTGGCCCCGCTCGCCAACCCCCGGCCCGCCCGAACCCCAAACCCGACCCATCTCCGCGCGAATACGAACGCATCCCACACCGCAACCACCAAACCAACCCCGGGGTCCCCAGCCCGCGGCCCCCTAACTCCCTCGAATCCCAGACCCGAGCCCGCGACCCGCGCCGCAGGCCCCGCCCCGCGCCGCCCCGCCCCCGGCGCGGCTGCGGCCGCCACAAAGGGGCGGATCTCGCGCGGCCGGGACTTATCTGGCGCCCGAGGCCGACCCCGCTCCGGGCCTGCGCGGACGCCGCCGCCGCCGCCGGGGCCTGCGCGGACCCCGCCGCCGCCGGGCGCGCCGCCGCGGCGGGGGCAGGGCGCTCACCTCCCGCTGCTGCAGCCGCCGCGGCTGTGCTGACTGAGGAGCGGCATGGTGCGGCTGGCGTGGAGCGTGGCGCTGCGTTTGTCCCCTTCCTTCTCTCTGGCGAAGCAGTGGCTGTTGAGGATCCGCTGCAGGGAGGATTTCACCATCCGGCCGCTGGGGTCCGAAACCAGCAAAACCTCCGCTGCACCCTCCGCGCCGCCGCCGCTGCTCGCCGTTCGCAAAATGGCGCCGGCGCCGACGCCCGCATTTATACGCGTCAGCCACCGCAGGCCACGCCCCTACGCGCAGGCGCGAGCGCGGCCGCGCACGGCGGCGGCGGAGCGGGGTGGGGCCACGACGGGCGCCCGGAACAAGCCGACCGCGTCCCGCCCCCGTCGGCCGCTGATTGGCGGAGACGGGAAAACAGACGGAAGGCGCCCGGGGGTGATTCGTGGCGCCCGGAGGATCCCGCCCTCGAGTGTTTGCGTCACTCCGCGGGCCGCAAGACAGGAAAGGGCAGACGCGTCCCGCCCCCGCGAGACGCTGATTGGTCAGTGTCCACAAATGGACGGAACGGGCTCGGCGGAGGATTGGCTGGAGCGCCCGCGAGCCCGCCCTCGGGCTTTTGTGGCGTGGGAGGGGCGGGGCCTCGGGGGAGCCGCCGAGCTCGACGCCAAGCCCCGCCCGGCCCAGCGCCCGTGGCCAGGCCCGGGGTCCTCGGCGCCGGGGGCCCGCGGGGCGGCTATTGTGGCGTCCGCCGCCTCCGCCGCCGCCCCACGCCATGGCGGCCCCGCTCCGGGACCCCGGCCAGCACCGGGCCGCGCCGGGCGCCCTCTCCACCCGCGAGGAACGATGACCTTGTGCTGATGGACGGTGACGTCCTCCACCGCGACTCCGTCTTCACCGCTTAAGAGGAAGTTAGGCCGAATGTGAGCCAAGGTTACTCCAGTCTACAGAAATGTTTCAAGTCGAGGTTCGGCAAAACTCGAGACAAAAATTTAAAAAGATTCAAGCGGAAGATTTTCTCATAACCCAGGGACGGACCCCTACCCCACCCCAGTCCGCTAAGGCCGCAGAGCTGAGGGAGGGACATCTAAAATAGCCAGAACCGAGTCGGTCCCCATCCCAGACAGGGTGAACTCAGAGCTTTATTTTTTTTTTTTTTTTTTTTTTTTTTTTTTTTTATTTTTTGTTTTTCAAGACAGGGTTTCTCTGTGCAGCCCTGGCTGCCCTGGATCTCACTCTGTAGACCAGGCTGGCCTCGAACTCAGAGATCCTCCTGCCTCTGCCTCCCGAGTGCTGGAAGGCATGTGCCACTACCGCCCGGCCCAGAAGTTTTAAAAGTACAAAGTCAGGATGTCTGGTGGTAGCTGACCACGAGATGCCCCCTCCCCTGAGATAACATGACCAAATTTTGGAGATGGGCTGTAAAACTCCTAATAGCAAAAAATAAGATAAAAGTCCAAACTCAGGAAAACTGGACCAATCAAGGGTGGACCCGTACTAACCCCCTCCTCTCTGAAGAATTCTGTGGTTTTTGCCTTCAAAAGCTAATCTCCCCAAGAAAGAGGAACTCTCCTCCCTACCTCGCTGCGCCGGGCACTGCGGATGGGGATTCCTTGCTAGCTCGTATTGCGCCAAGAAGTAAACCTTGCTATTGCATTCTGGATATCTCTGGTCTCCTGGTGGTCTCTTTGGGGGTCCTTATCTGGGCATAACACCAGTTTGAAGGTTTTTCCCCGTTTTATTTCTTATTTTCATGTCCTTTCGCTCTCTTTCTCTTCCCCACTCCCACCCCTGTGGTGGTATCATGTTCCCCAAAATGTTGTCACCCTAACAAACTTATCTGGGCTCAGAGACAGAACAGCCACTAGATACAGAGGCTAGAAAATGGTAGCACACACCTTTAATCTAGCACTCCAGAGGCAGAAATCCCTCTGGATCTCTGTGAGTTCAAGGCCACATTCGAAATGGCCAGGCTTGGTGACACACGGCTTTAATCCCAGAAAGTGACTTTAATCCCAGGGAGTGGTGATAGAAAGCAGAAAGGTATATAAGTCGTGAGGACCAGGAACTAGAAGCTTTTGGCCTGGTTAAGCTTTCAGGCTTCTAGCAGCTGAGAGCCATTCAGATGAGGACTCAGAGGCTTCCATTCTGAGGAAACAGCATCAGCTGAGGATCTGGCAAGGTACGAAGTAGCTGTGGCTTGTTCTGTCTCTCTGACCATCCAGCATTCACCCCAATAACTGGCCCCGGGTTTGATTTTATTAATAAGACTTTTAAGATTCCCTCTACACACACCCCCAGGCTTTCTCCCCCACCCACCCATACACACACACAGGGTCTCTGTGCAGCCCTGGCTGTCCTGGAACTCGCTCTGTAGCCCAGGCTGGCCTTGAACTCAGAGATCCTCCTGCCTCTGCCTCCCGAGTGCTGGGAGTAAAGGCGGGCACCACTGCCTTCCAAACTAACAGTGTGATCCAAACAAAAGTCATAATTCAGTAAAAGTCGGTGCAGTGGTGCAGACCACACCTCCGAGCTGAGGCAGCAGGATTGCTGTGAGTTCCGAATCAGCCTGGGCTGCAGACAAGCCCCGTGTCTTTAAATAGATGAAACTCAGGAATTCAGCTGGGCAGTAGTGACCACGCCTTTAACCCCAGTCCTCCAGAAGCAGAGGCAGGTGAATCTCTGTGAGTTCGAGGCCAGCCTGGTCTACAGAGCGAGATCCGGGACAGCCAGGGCTCCATAGAGAAACCCTGCCTCGAAAAACAACAAAAATCCAGTCATCTTTAGAGAAGAAGCAGTGGTTAGAGTCCTTATGGTTCTTGTAAGAAGACAAGTTTGGTTTCCAGCATCCACGTAGTGATCCAGCATCAGCGTGGTCTCGCCTCCAAGAGCGCCGGTGCCCACACACACATTAAAGAAAGAAAGAAGGAAGGAAGGAAGGGAGAGAGAGAGAGAGAGAAAAGAAAGAAAATTGAAGCAGTGGCTCACCAGATCCTGTCCTCTTCAGACCGCCACACTCACAGGCACGTACTCACACTGAACCACACAGACACACACATACCTAACAAACAGTGACAATGAGTGAGTGAGTACTCCAGAGGTTAGAGCACCGGCTGCTCTTTCAGAGGACCTGTGTTCAGTTCCCAGCACCCACATGGCAGCTCACAACTGACTCTAACTCCAGTTCTGGGAGATCTCACACCCACTCTGACCTCTGTGGGCACCTGTACCCACATGGTGCACAGCCATGCATGCAGACAAAACACATGTAAAAGCATTTTTTTTTTTCCCAAGACAGTGTTTCCCTGAGTAGCCCCAGCTGTCCTGGAGTTCATCCAGTAGACCAGGCTGGCCCAATACTGTGTCTTTTGAGACTAAACTTGGTCAAATATAGCCTATTCCAACAGCAAATTGACTTAAGCAACCATATTTAACTTCCAGGTTGAAATCAGAACTAGTTTCGTGTTTGGAATACCTTTGCACGTGGGAAGGAAAGCCAGAGCTCTCAGGGGTTCAGTGGGGACAGACTCTGATGGAGACTAAACCCGCATTCACCGAGCAATACACTCCATCCCCCGAGCTAATACAGGAGCAGTTCGCATCTTCGGAGGTGAGATTTTCAAACTGACCGAACAAAACCGCTACTTCCCAGGCCTTGGGAGATGGCTCAGCAGGGAGAGCGTTTACAGTTCTTGCGGAAGATCCAGGATCAGTTACTGCTCCCACATCAGTGACCTAAGAGTGCCTGCACCCACACGGTGAACATAACCTCACACAGGTACACACATGAGAAATCCTAACTGCTACTTTTGGACCACACTTCCTTGCATGGGCCTGTGATCGTTTTGTGCTAGGGTTGAATACAGGGTCGCATACAGAGGTGTGCTGCTGAGAGAACCTCCAGTCTGATGGTAAGGGGCTGGGGGCGTAGTCAGGGTGGAGCCCCGCCCACAATCCCCCAGTGAAGGGCTGGGGGGCGTGGTCAGGATGGAGCCCTGCCCAGAATCCCCAGTGAGGGGCTGGGGGCGTGATCAGGGTGGAACCCCGACTAGAATCCCCAGAGAGAGGCTGGGGGCGTGGTCAGGGCACCAGCCTTTAACCCCAGCCCTCGGGAGGCAGAGGCAGGCGGATCTCTGTGAGTTCCAGGCCAGCCTGGTCTGCAGAGTGAGTTCCAGGCCAGCCTGGTCTACAGAGTGAGTTCCAGGCCAGCCTGGGCTATAGAGTGAGTTCCAGGACAGACACCAAAGCTACACAGAGAAACCCTGTCTCGAAAAACCAAAATAAATAAATAAATAATAAAAGTAAAAAAAATAAAATTAGCAAAGTGGGTAGAAGCCAGGCTTGCACTCCAGAGCCCCTGATTCCATCCACAGTACTGACTAAAATCAGGTGGTGGAGGGGCATGAGCATGTAAAACGATTCACATACTCCAACTCCAAGCAGTGAATATTGGAATCTGGAGGATCAAGATTTTAGTCGGAGGCTAGAGAGACGCTCAGTGGTTAAAGAGTGCAGCTGGCTGCTGTTTGTTTTGTTTTCCACACAGGGTCTCTCTGTAGCCCTGGCTGCCTGGAACTCGCTCTGTAGCCCTGGCTGGCCTGGAACTCGCTCTGTAGCCCTGGCTGGCCTGGAACTCGCTCTGTAGCCCTGGCTGGACTGGAACTCGCTCTGTAGACCAGGCTGGCCTGGAACTCGCCCCGTAGCCCAGGCTGGTCTGGTGCTGTGCTGAGTGCTGTGGCAGAGGACCGGGTTTGGGTTTCAGCACCCACATGGCTTTTCACAAATATTCATAAATACAATTCCGGGGGATCTGACGCCCTCTCCTGACCTCAGCAGCACCAGTCAGACTCATGACCGGCCCCAGCCAGCTAGAAGACGATCTAGGTGTGCTGGATGGGCACATGCTCCTCTTTCAGTGGCTGGTGAGATGGATAAAGGTGCTTCCAGCAAGGGCGGCAACCTGAATTTGATCCCAGGGACCCACACGGTGGACGGACAGAACTGATTGCTGATTGTCCTCTGACCTCCGCACATGTGCACACACGAAACACACAGTGAAGACATAAAATGTAATAAAACAAGAAACTCAAATGAGGATCCCGGATGTTAGGTTAAGGTTTCCGTGTTGGTTTTGGGGGTAGGAGCCTCTGCTAAACTTGGCAACAGAAAAGAGGAACCATTTACCGGAAATTGGGTTGGTTTCTCCTGCAGGATTTGTTTTTCGCAATCAGTGTCTCAACTTGTAAGCATTCTGCAAAATGGGGAGCATAGTGGTGCCCTGACCTTTTCTTCTGCAAATGGAGTTTACGTTTTAGGTGCTCAAGATGGACACTGCTGTGGGTTTTACTCATAGGTGTCCCTGGGGAGAGAACCCAGGGTCTTGGGGACTTGGGGAAGGAGCTTCACCCCCCCAGCCACTCCCTCCCCCAGCCCCTCACTGGGGATTCTAGGTGGGGCTCCACCCTGACCACGCCCCCAGCCCCTCACTGGGGATTCTGGGCGGGGCTCCACCCTGACCACGCCCCCAGCCCCTCACTGGGGATTCTGGGCGGGGCTCCACCCTGACCACGCCCCCAGCCCTCACTGGGGATTCTGGGCGGGGCTCCACCCTGACCACGCCCCCAGACCTTCACTGGGGGTCTGGGCGGGGCTCCACCTGACCACGCCCCCAGCCACACACCTGTGTGAAGGTCAGAGGGAAGGCTGAGTGAGCAGGTTCAGTTCTTACACCTGGTGGGTCCTGGGGATTGAACTCAGGCGAACAAGCTTAGTGGGCAACATCTGTACCCACTGAGTCATGTTTCCTGCCCATCGTTTCTGTTTTGAAACAGGGTCTAACTCTGGCGCCCAGGCTGGCTTGAAACTAATGATCTTTCTGCCTCAGCCGCCCAAAGGATCCACCATGCCTAGCTGCAGAGGAACCGCTCTGGACCTGGTATTCAGCACGCACACCTGCGAAGCTGGGTCACTGTGTCAGTGTGTCCACCGATAGGACTTGGGACACAGAGGACAAGGGCCAGGAGAGGCTTGCTGCCAAGCCTGATGACCTGGGACCCACGGTAGAAGGAGCAAACGACTTCCAAAGTTGTCCTTTGACCCCACGAGGGCACCAATCCCCCGCCCCCAGAAGGTCCACCAACGAGCACACAGGAAACAAACTGAAATGCCGTTTACAGTTTTTAAAAGATCAAGCAAGCATGATAGCGCACAACTATCACCCCAGCACTTGGGGAGCTGAGACAGGAGGATTAGTGTAAGTCAGAGTCCAGCCTAGGCTACAGTGTGAGACTGTCTAGAAAAAAAAAAAAAAACAAGAAAAAAACAAAAACAAGAAAACAGGTGGGTCTTGATGTCACTCGCTTTTAGTCCCAGCCCTCGGGAGGAAGAAGCAGGTAGATCTGTGAGTTCGAGGCCAGCCTGGGCTACAGAGTGAGCTCCAGGACAGCCAGGGCTGCACAGAGAAACCCTGTCTCAAAAACGAAAAACAATTTAAAAAGGGGAAGAGGGCTGGACAGATGGTCAGCTGTTAACGGCTAGGCTAACAACCAAAGAGTGGGGAGTGCTTGGCCGCAGATCGCAGAGCCCCAGCGGATCTGACTCAGCAAGGCGCTGCAGGCCCAAGGAACTCTCTGGTGGCCGCAGTCCCCACCCTGGCGGCTGCTGAGTGACAAAGCCAAGGCCAGCCACGCCACTGCGCGGGGATCAGGCCGGGACATCACACACAGGCCGGGGCATGGGTCTGGAGGACCAAAAGTGAGCTGGCAGGTCTTGGGGGGGGGGTTCTAGTAAATACTACTTCCTTTATAAAAAAGTACCTAGGGGCTGGAGAGACGGCTCAGTGGTTAAGAGCACTGACTGCTTTCCCGAGGACCCGGGTTCAGTTCCCAGCACCCACATGGCAGCTCACAACTGTCTGTGACTCCAATTCTGGGGGATCTGACACCTTCACATAGACACTCATGCAGGCAAAAATACTAACACACACAAACAAAAAACAAAAAGGTATCTATAGTTACAATATTTTATTAAAAATATCTATAGCCAGGAGGTGGGGGCGCACACCTTTAATCCCAGCACTTGGGTGGCAGAGGCAGGAGGATCTCTGTGAGTTCCAGGACAGCCAGGACTAGACAGAGGCCCTGTCTTGGAAAAAAAAAAGAAAGAAAGAAAAGAAAAGGAGAAGAGAGGAACACAGCTCTTAGGGACGGAGAGACGCTCAGTGGTTAGAGCACAGCTGTTAGGGATGGAGAGACGCTCAGTGGTTAGAGCACAGCTGTTAGGGACGGAGAGACGCTCAGTGGTTAGAGCACAGCTCTTAGGGACGGAGAGACGCTCAGTGGTTAGAGCACAGCTGTTAGGGACGGAGAGACGCTCAGTGGTTAGAGCACAGCTGTTAGGGATGGAGAGACGCTCAGTGGTTAGAGCACAGCTGTTAGGGATGGAGAGACGCTCAGTGGTTAGAGCACAGCTGTTAGGGATGGAGAGACGCTCAGTGGTTAGAGCACAGCTGTTAGGGATGGAGAGACGCTCAGTGGTTAGAGCACAGATGCTCAGTGGTTAGAGCACAGCTCTTAGGGATGGAGAGATGCTCAGTGGTTAGAGCACAGCTCTTAGGGACGGAGAGATGCTCAGTGGTTAGAGCACAGCTCTTAGGGATGGAGAGATGCTCAGTGGTTAGAGCACTGGCTGCTTCTGCAGGAGACCTTCCTTCAATTCCCAGCTCCCATACAGTAACTCCAGCTCCACAGGACCCAACCTCCTCACACAGACATGCATGCAGGTAAAACAACATGCACATAAAATAAATGAAAGCAGGGGCTGCAGACTCTGGCCGGCAGTTAAGGCCCTGCCTCCTCTTCCTCAGGACCGGGGTCGGTTCCCAGCCCCCACACAGAGGCTCATAAACACGGGTAACTCCAGCTCCAGGGGACCCAACACACTCTTCTGGCCTCTGCAGGTACTGCACACAGGTGGTGTGCACACAACACGCGCGCGCACACACATAACACAACACGCACACACGCATACAACACACACACGCACACATAACACAACACACGCACATACAACACGCACACACACACAACACACACACACATACAACACACACACACGCATACAACAACACACACACACACAACACACCACACGCATACAACACACACACACAAACACACACACATACAACACACACACACACGCGCACACACAACACACACACACGCACACACACACACAACACACACACGCACACACAACACGCACAGAGGAATAAAAACTTTAAAAATAACATCAACGAAGAACACATTAAGTGCTGGCAGGTGCGTGGCAACAGACTCGGGGCGTCAAATAGTGTGGGTGCCGTGTCCTGTGTGAGAATTCTCCTCAAACACGCGTGCCCCAGCCACGCCACTGCCGTGGACAATGTGCCGGGGATTGGTTCACACCGACACCCCGGGGTCGTCAGTGACATCACCTAGTGCGGGTTCTTCCGCAGGCCGCGGATGTGCGCTGCTCCGTTGGTCAATAAAGAAGCTGCTCTGGCCGTGGGGGGTCAGGTCGGGGGAGGGGGGAAATCCAAGGGAGAGGGGGAGAGGAGGGAGGGGGAGAGGAGGGAGGGGGAGAGGAGGGAGGGGAGAGGGAGAGAGGGGGAGAGGCCGCCCGGGGCCGAGGCGCACGCGTGGGAAGCACCCGGCCGTGCACAGAGGATGCACACCCGCTGGTTCAAGGCCCCGAGCGGCCCAGGGGTTCTTGGCGCTCCGCCTCTGGACGATTGTCGTGAGCGGCTGCGGGGCCCCGGGTGGAGATTGGTCTCGGGGGCTGGGCGGGGGCGGAGACGCCTCCAGCCACAGCCTCGGGGGCACAGAGTTAGCGCCTGGCCGTCCAGGATCAGCCATAGAGGTTCTGGAGGGCTCGGGGTGCACAGAGACACAGGAAGTAGTAGGGAGGGTCTTGAGAGACTCCTGGGTCCATCTGAATCAGGGACGGAGAGGGGAGGAGGGCGCTGGCCGCTTCTTGGCGGCTTCTCTGACCAGCCAGGTTCTTACCCGATGCGTGGTGCCTGAGTTCTGATTAATAGGAGAAAAATTTAGATGCAGCCATCGTGTGGCTTTCAGAGTGGGTAGATCTCAAGGCAGCTGCTCGCCCCCAGCTTGGCAGCGCCTGGCGTCCCCACGCCCGGCCGGCCGTGTCTTTCCGGTGCCCTCCACCACGCTACCCCGTGCCACCGCCCGGGCTTCTGCTGCCCGTCCTCCCGCATTGCCTTCCCAGGCTCCTTCCTGGGCTTCGCTGCACTCCCCTCCCTGGACGACGCCCGCTCGGCCGCTTCCACACCCGGAGCACCTGCTCGGGTTCTGCGGCGCCTGGTGTGGCCACCGGGCCGCAGCCCGTTCCATGCGATCGGCTGCGGGTGCCCAGCCTGGCCTGTGCAGGGCAGCAGCAGCCAGCGGCGGCCGCAGCTCCTGCAGTGATAGCCTGGCTGCCGGGGCGCCCCCCACCACACACAGCCTGGCAAGCGCTGCTGCTGCTGCTGCTGCCGCCGCCGCCGCCGCCGGCCACACCCCCATCCCACAGCACAGCTCAGCCAGCCTCTAGTAGCTAATGTGGAGAAAATGAAAAGTCAGCAGATCTGGTGAGACATCTGGGGATTCTTAAGGAGGGAATTAGGTTTTATATGTGTCTTTCCCAAGTTAAGAATGGGGAATATTGGACTGGAGAGATGGCTCAGTGGTTAGATCACTGGCTGCTCTTCCAGAGGTCCGAGTTCAGTTCCCAGCACCCACATGGTGGCTCACAACCATCTGTGATGAGATCTGGTGCCCTCTTCTGGCCTGCAGTCGTACATGCTGTATACATAATAAAAAAATAAATAAATCTTTAAAGGAAGAGAATGGGAAATATTATGATGTAGGGAGGACTCTCTGTGGCTCCACAATGGACAGTTTGAACATGGAAAAATTAAATGAAAGGCTAACCAGTTTAGTTAGGATTGACATAATGTTGATTATAATTATTATTAGTTTGGTAAATCATACTTTATCCTTAAAAAAAAGTGGATTGATATCTGTACCAAGTATGAAAAATGGACTGATAAAATACAAGCCTTAGAAAGATCTGCTAACGAATGAAGCTAATGAAACCTGC
>NC_051081.1:986628-1011628 GCF_004664715.2 Peromyscus leucopus | reverse complement strand
TGCATCTGAGGGACGCTGGCGGCGCCTCCACGGCCCCGGATCCGAGGGGCTCTGGTGCCGCCCCACCCGCAGTTCTGGGGTTCGGGTTTGGTCTCTGGTGACCTTGTTCCCAGTGTTGCGTTCTTTACGTAGCAAGGTGCTTATAGTGAACTCGACCAGGGGTGTGGGGCGAGGCCCTCGTCTGCGTCTGCCTCCGTCTCCCCGGAGACAGGGGCTCCCCGCAGGCTCCTCCCCGGCGTTAAGGCAGGGGATTGTTGGCACAGGATGTCCAGGCCGCTGGGGTGGGGGTGGCGGCTGGGGTCTCGGCTGCGAGCGGCTGTCCTGCCGGAGAGGGCGTGGTTTGGGGCACAGGTTTGGGGAGAGGGGTCTGTAAGGATCCGGCTTGTTGTCGGTTTTGGCCACTTGGGACGGATCTCAGTTCTTGGGGAGGGGACAAGGGGGCAGAGACCTGGCCTGGAGGAGGAGTGGGCAAGACTGGCCGCTGTCGCCTCCCCGCTCAGGGGCCTGGGGTCTGGGAAGGAAGGGTTCGCTATTAAAACTTTTTTTTAAATACCCGGGTTTCGTTTGTGAGGTGTGCTTGATTCTCACCCGCTCTTCCCTCGAGGTCCCCCTTGGTGTCCTAAACTGAGGGGGCTGGGGTGGGTCCCTGTGCCCTGGGGGGGGTGGGGCTTCCTTTGGCTGGGTGGGGGAGGGTTCCCCGGTCCCCGGGGCTGGGGTGTGCGATTCCCTGGGGCTGGGGCGGGTGTGGGTCGGAAGGCTCAGGCCTTGGAGAAGGTGGCAGTGGCTGTCGCGGCGCCCGGGGTGGCGCCCGGCTCCTCGGCCCAGCGGTTCATGCAGCGGCGCCGGGCGTTCATGAAGAAGTTGCTGACGGTGTTGAGCTCCAGGCCCAGCTGCTGCGAGATGGTGGCCTGCATCTCCTTGGACGGCCGCTTGTTCTCCTTGAAGATGGCAATCAGCGTGCGGCGCTGCAGGTCGGTGAACACCAGCCGCTGCTTCTTGGGCTGCAGGGCCCTCTCCTTCTGCTGGTCCTGCTCCTTGCGCTTGCAAGCTGTGAGAGGGGACAGGGCCGAGAGAGGACACGCGGGGGTGAGCAGGGACCAGGGGACACGGGCCGCCAGGATGATGAGATGGGGCACCCGGGAAGGAAGGGCCGGGGAAGTACAGGGTACCGAGTCAGGGGACACCGCGGGAGGGCGGCCGGGGAGCAGAGGGCGCACATTGGAAAGGTGCAGAGGAAGGAGGAAGAAGCGAAGGAGCGGTGGGAAGAGAAAGGTCCAGAGGATGGTGAGCAGCGTGCACAGGACCAGGAGGGGAGAGCCTGGCAGGGCAGAGAGACACCGAGTTACACAGTGTGGGGACAGAGACAAAGCAAACGGCACCCGCTCCAGCAAAGCCTCCCAGGGGTGACCAGCCCCGGCTTCCTGCCCCAGTCCTCCCCAGGACAGATTCCCGACCCCGATGTGGACTCCTCCCCAAAGACTATGGATGGATACAGGTGCCACGGGCGGTCGATACCCCTGATGGGTAGCAATCCCACTTGGGGGCTGTTGGGGACAGGATGGGGACTCCTGTGACTGATCTGATGGGACTATGAGATGGCCGACTCTAGGCCCCGGGTATCTCAAGTCTCAGCAAGCAAGACACAGTCCGACCTCCTGGGGGCCCAGCCCTGGTACTCCTGTGGGACCTGATCACCTCAGGTGCAGAGGACACGGAGTTCACAGCCCTTGTCTGCTGCCCCCCACCCCCGCCCAGAATCCCCAGTGAGGGCCTGGGGGCGTGGTCAGGGTGGAGCCCCGCCCAGAATCCCCAGTGAGGGTCTGGGGGCGTGGTCAGGGTGGAGCCCCGCCCAGAATCCCCAGTGAGGGTCTGGGGGCGTGGTCAGGGTGGAGCCCCGCCCAGAACCCCCAGTGAGGGGCTGGGGGCGTGGCTTAGGCGTAGCGGGACTACGCATTGGAGTTAGCATGTTTGTCGTCTGGTCTAGATGCAATTCACAACCAGATAAAACAGGCGGTCAGATAAAAGAGGAAAGAGGGACAGTTTGTGACATAACTTAGGGGTAAAAGCACTTGTCCTCCAGGCCTAGTGACCAGAGTCCATCCCTGTAACTTGCATAAAGGTAGACGGAGAGAACCAACTCTAAAACGCTGCCTTTTGACCTCCATATGCGCACATGGCATGTGTGTCCACACTTACATCATACGTAACAACAATAATAAATAAAATAAGAATTTAAGTCTGTAGGTGTGATGATTAAAGTTGTCAGGTTGACAGAACTTAGAAGCACCTAGGAGACAAGTATCTTGTTTTGTCTGTGGGGAATTAGCTTGGTTATTGACATGGAGGTGGGAAAAGCTGCCCGCTGTGGGTGACGCCATTCCCTAGGCTGGGCTCCAGGACTGATGGTGGAGCGTGAGCTTTGACTATGTTCTGACTGTGGATGCAGTGTGAGCATCATCTCGAGCCTCCACAACTTCACTTCCCCTCAGTGATGAGTCTGCAACCATCACGAAACACACACTTTCTCCCTTGAGTGGCTTTTGTTGAAGTTTTTATCACGGAAGACACCAGGGCTGAAGAACATGCATCTCGTGAACGAATGGAAACAGACAGACACATCTCTGTGGCATTTCAGGACCCCAAGAATAGACAGAAAACTCCTAAAGCTTTTGAAAAGCAAAGGTCCAGAATCAGGGTGGCTTTGGGGGTCCTCAGAAGCTAGGAGACAAAACATTCCAAGGACGGGGTCATAGGAGGCTCAGTGCTTAATAGAATGTGTTGCTCTTGCAGAGACCCAAGTCCAGTTCTCAGAAACCACATCGGGCAGCTCAACTGGAACTGCATCTCCAGGCGGTTCTCTGTCCTCTTCTGACCTTTTTTGGAATTAGCACACACAGAGACACACTCATACATACACATAATCAAAAATGAGAGCCAGGCAATGGCGGTGGTGGCGCACGCCTTTAGTCCCAGCACTCGGGAGGCAGAGGCAGGAGGATCTCTGAGTTTGAGGCCAGCCTGGTGTACAGAGAGAGTTCCAGGACAGGCAGGGCTACACAGAGAAAACCTGTCTCAATAAACCAAAGCAATAACAAATCTTTAAATTAAAGATGTGTGGCACCACTGCCTGGCATGATTTCCAGAAGTCTTTCTTTGAAATGTTTTGAACTTTATTTTTATTTTATGACCATTGGTGTTTTGCCTGCATGTATGTCTGTGTGAGGGCATCAGAAGACCTAGAACTGGAGTTACAGACAGGTGTGAGCTGCCCTGTAGGGGCTGGGAATTGAACCTGGGTCCTCTGGAAAAGCAGTCAGTGCTCTAAACCACTGAGCCATCTCTCCAGTCCCTAGTTCCAAAAGTCTTAATGAGTTGGTGCTGCCTGGGAGTGTCTAAGGAACTGGCGTGGCTCCAAGTGGCTCTAGGGTCTGCAGAGAGTTTTACAAAAAGAAATGCAATCCTGGGCCAGAGAGATGGCTCAGCGGTTAGAGCACCGGCCGTTCTTCCAGAGGACCTGAGTTCAATTCCCAGCACCCACAGGGTGGCTCACAACCATCTGTGATGAGATCTGGTGTCCTCTTACGCCCTGCATCGACACATGCAGGCAGAACACCATATACAAAAGAAATAAATAAAATCTTTTTTAAAAAAAACTCTATGCCCTATAGAAAGAAAAAGAAAGAAATGCAATCTGAACAGTCTTCGTGGCGCAGCCTAGGACACCATTCACAGAAACTATGATCAAACCATAAGCAGCTAGTGCTTTTTGACCAGAAGACTGGTTTCTAAGTATACGGAGAATCGACTCAGGGCTGGGTGGGGCTTGGGGGTCGGGAGACAACCCAGTCAGTTTGTCCTTCTTGTCTAGGCAGGAGGACCCGAGTTCGAATCCCCTGAACCCATGTGAAAGGCTTGGTATGGAGGTGTGCTGAGGACGAGGAGACAGGCTCATCCCAGGGGTTCATGGGCAAGCCAGCTTGGCCTAGTCAATGAGACGCTAAACTCAGGTGGACCGGGGCTGGAGTGATGGCTCAGAGGTTACATCCCTGGCCATGCTCACAGAGGACCCGGGTTCGGTCCTCAGCGCACACACAGCAGCTCACAGCCATCTGTAACTCCAATCCCAGGGGATCCGCCACCCCCTCTAACCTCCGAGGTGGCCGCGAACACATGCGGTGCACAGCCAGGCATGCAGGCAGAATTCTCGAATGCATGAAATAGGGACAAAGACGGGGGAGAGAGGCTGAAGCGGCCCTCGACCTCACGCGCATGTGCGGACGCACCAGGACCAGGAGCCGAGGCACAGACAGCTCTGAGATCCGTTTCTGCGGCTGCGATAAAATACCCTGACAAAAATAAACTCCAGGGAAACCAAGTTCATGATTACCTGGCTCGCATGCTTGCTTGCACGCAGCTGGCTGTTCCCACTCCTTCTTTTTAAACTTTTATTTTATTTTTAAGTGCGCGCGCGCGCGCGCGTGCATGTGTGTGTGTGTGTGTGTGTGTGTGTGTGTGTGTGTGTGTGTCTGCCCAGGCCAGAAGGGGCCGTCAGGTCCCCTAGAGGTGGTGTTAGACGCAGCTGTGAGCTGCCCGATGTGGGTGCTGGGAATTGAATCCTGTTTTTTGCAGAACAAAAGGAGCCCTTAAACCACTGGGCCGTCTCCAGGGCCCCCTTAAACCACTGGGCCGTCTCCAGGGCCCCCTTAAACCACTGGGCCGCCTCCAGGGCCCCATGCCTCCTTCACTCAGACCCGGGACTGCTGGCGGGCATAAAGGATGGATCTTCCGATCTAAGGTAACAAGACAACAGAGAACACCCTTGGCCAGTCATGTTGGCGCACGCCTTTAATCCCAGTGCTCAGGAGGAGGAAGCAGAGGCAGGAGGATCTCTGTGAGTTCAAGGCCAGCCTGGTCTACAGAGTGAGATCCGGACAGCCAGGGCTACACAATACAGAAACCCTGTCTCCAACAAAAGACAACAATAAAAGGCAAAGGTGACCCCTCTCAGACTCGCCCACAGCTACCCCGATCTACACCGTCCCTCCCCGGGGGTTCTGAATTGCCGCAAGTGGACATTTAATATTGACGGTCACCTTAGGCAAGCTGCTTGGTGAGACCCCGCTTTCCATCCTGAGCCCCACATATGTGCATATAGATTTGGCAAAGGCTGCATGGTCAGGGGCGGAGCAGGGGGATGGACAAAAGGAGCTGCTCTTGCCAGAGACTTTTCAGGATTTGACTGTGCTCCATGGTTATAGGACACCAGATGTTCATGCCTGGATGAGGACCTTAGAGCCAGCAAGGTGAGGGGAACAAGAGCCCAGCTTTTAAATTCCAGTGAAGGTCCACCCACCCATTCATCTACTCATCCACTCACCCACCCACCCACCCACCCACCCATCCATCCATCCACCCATCCATCCATCCATCCACCCATCCATCCATCCACCCACCCATCCATCCATCCACCCATCCATCCATCCACCCCCATCCCATCCCCCCCCCCCCATCCATCCCATCCATCCATCCATCCACCCATCCATCCATCCACTCCATCCATCCACCCATCCATCCATCCACCCCCACCCATCCATCCACCCATCCACCATCCACCCACCTTCCCACCTAGTGATCTACTCCTAGACTGTTCAACAGGGACACAAGGACAGATTCCAGAACACACAAGGTTCTCATGTCAAAAGCTTTCTGTGGCTTGGTTACTCTGTCCTTACAGTAACATTTTCTTTTTATTTGCACAGAGAAGATAAGTCATGGGCCTAGGGAGGCGCAGCCAGGGCCAGTCAGTTGACAGGACAGACCTGGGAGGTGGGAGGTGTGGGTCCTCTTGGAGTTCCAAAAGTGGACTCACGAGCCGAGGCTGGGGAGTGGCCAGCCACAGGAGGCTTGAAAGAGACAAAAGGTCCTTTTTCGTGGAGGGCGGCATGAAGCCACTGCCCCTTTCCCTGTGTTCAGTGTGACGACACCTGTCCACACAGACACGGGTCCAGGCTGAGCTGCTCTTTGTATGGCCGCTCTCCCATTGTCCGCCTCCCACGAAGAGGAGCGGGAGATGAGGCCCCAGAGCCGACCCAAGCCCCGAGCCTGGGGCTGGGCAGAGGGAAGCACAAGGAGGGCCTCAGACTTACCCACCAGGCTAGGCACGCCCCAGCCGCAGGCTGTGGGACGGTGTGGCTCCATCTCCACCAGAGGCAGCCTCAGTGTAAGCCTGGTTCTCCTCTGTCACCTCCACAAATACTAACTCCACCACCTCTCCCAAAGACCCCTCTCCCCACCCCTCCTCCCACCCCCTCCACCCACCCCTCCACCCACCCCCTCCACCCATACTGCCTTCACCTCCGTCTCCTCCATTCCCCTCCATCTCCTTGTCCTCCATTTTTTCCTGTCTCCTCTGGTCTCCTCTGTCTCCACTTTCCACTGCTGATCTCCCTCCGTCCTGCCCTCCCTTCCCCCATGGCCCCTCATTCCTCCACCAATAGCCTGCTGCCCATCACCCCATCCCACACCTCTGCTTCCAGTGTGATCCCCACCTTGGAGTCTACTCCTCCAGGCTCGGCACCAGGGGCTGCTCCCGGCCGTCAGCCTTCAGTGTGCGGACAGACAGATGCCTCACACACAGACCCTGCCCAGTACCCACGGTGCCGTTGCTGCTGCCGGGCTGCCGTGGGTCTGCAAGCCTCACCTCAGTGGTAAAGCCGAGCCACAGAGTACTCCGGTCACTCTGTCCTATACAAGCCTTGACCACCCCTCTGTCCATACTTGCTTTCTTTTCCTTTTTTTCCGAAACAGGGTTTCGGAAATTTATTTTTTATCATTTTTAACTTTGTGGCCGGGTGATGGCCACACCTTTAATCCCAGCACTTGGGAGGCAGAGGCAGGCGGATCTCTCTGAGTTCAAGGGCAGCCTGGTCTACAGAGTGGGTTCTAGGACAGCCAGAGCTACATGGAGAAACCTTATCTCGGGGAGTTGGGGGGACGGGGGGGGGAAATGTGTGTAGAGATTGTCTGTGCTGGGGCGTGTGCATGGAGCGCAGTTGCCTGTGGAGGGGCGTCGGGTCCCCTGGAGCTGGCGTCACAGGGTTGGGAGCCACCATGCGCTTCAGGGAACCGAACTCAGGTCCTCTGCAACAACTGCAAGCGCTCTCAGCCACGGAGCCTTCTCTCCAGCCCCTCACCCTGTTGTTTTCAGACAGGGTCTCTCACTGGGACCTGGAGCTTGTAGGTTAGGCTAGCCCGGCCGGGTCGGGACCTCGGGACCTCCTGTTGCTGCGTCCACAGGGCTGAGACTACAAGCAAGTGCCGCCAGGCCTTGGGTTTAAATCTCACTCGTGTTTATTTATTGTGCGCGCCGGGACGCCTGCCGCCCGCCCGCTTCGCCCATCGTCTTGCAGTTCCCGCTGTGTCCAGCAGAGGGCAGCCGTCCCCAGCCTACGGCTGTGCCCTGTATGGGGACCCTCGATTTTAGGGTGGACTCTGCTTAGACCCCTGGATTTGCACACGGGGTGGACTGAGTCTCCTGATCTCCTTGAGTTTTTAGCGTTACTAGGGTGCACGGAACACCCGAGATCCAGGCCTGACGCACGGCTGTTCTGGGGGTTCCCGGGCGGGACTCCCTTGCAAAATAAAAAATAAAAAAATTATTGAATTGTGGGAGAGACGAGGCTCCCCAGCTGTCTCTGAGGAAAGTTGAAATCTGGGTCTCATTCCTCATGTTGCCGTGAGGACCCGTCAGCAAGGTCTCACACCTGGCGGCTTTCCTGGGGTCCCCCCCCCTTAGAAGCGGAGGAACTATGATGGACAGCTGCACATCCCTCAAGCCCGGCTGCTGTGAGCCTGTCCAGCATGCACCAAGCCCCGGGTTCCACTGCCAGCATTAAATACGGCAGGCGAGGTGGCACACGCCTGTCCTCTCTCCCCTCAGCCCCCGAGAAGGCAGACAAATCCGTTCAAGGCCCATCCTTGACGAGATAGGGAATCGGAGGCCAGCCTGGGCTACATGAGACCCTGCTTCAAAAAATAAATAAAATAAAAAGGAAGGAAGGAAGAAAACAGGACAGGTGTCCAGCCGTCCCTTCCCAGGTGCCCACAGGTGCCCAGTCACGCCGGCCGCCCCCTCTGCCCCGTGTGGCTGCCCCCATCTGTCCACCCAGGCTGTGAGTGGCGGCCACGCGCGCCTGTCCCCTCCCCACACCCCTCACTCCTGCGGCCGACAATTCAATACCAGCCTGGTCTCCGGCTGGGATGATGGCCGGTTTCCTTGGCGACAAGTCCTGCCCCGCCATCCGCGGCAGGGGGGGGGCAGGTGTTGGACCAGGATCCCTCCCCAGCACGGTGACTCAGCCGGGCCGGGTGGGGGACTCTGCCAGGGTCACGAGTCCCCAGGTGCCCTGGTCGGGAGGACCGTCCCGTCCTCCTCGCTACCCCCTCCCCGCTGCCCAGGGCCCCTTGGGCACCTCCTGGGTGCCAGCATCAGGTCGGCCCCCCCTCCCTGCCCTCCCTGCCCTCCCTCCCGGAGGGTTTTAATGTCTCCATTTTTCAGTCTTATCTGGAACCGGCCGTCCACACCCCCCGGGCCTGCGCCTCGCGGATGAGGGGCACCTGGGAGCTGGGGGGTCACAGGGTGTGGATACCCTTGGGGCGCCAGGTCCCTCTCCCCTGGATCACTTCGTCCCGGGGGTAAAACCAAGTTAGCAACCAGCAGGCCGCTCACACACACGTAAGACTCGGGTAGCCCAGGTTGGACTTCCGCTCACTGCCTAGCCAAGGCTCACCCGAACCCCAGCGTCCTCAGCGGGCTCCCCTCCCACGACTCGCCCCGTCTCCCTCTTTGGATGTTAAGTTCCCACTCCTGCAGCCCAAGCTGGCCTGGAACTCCGGCCATCCTCCGGCCCCGGCCCCCCAGGCCGAGCTGACGGCGCCAGCCTGGGCTTCCACGGCTACAGAGCCATTCGCACGAGGCCGGGCGGCAGCTGGGAGAAGAAGAATTGGAAAAAGATGGCTCGAGAGGAAACAGGTGCCGGGGAGGCGAGGCCGGCTGACCCAGAACCGGCCGGGCCGCGGGGAGCCGTCCATTGTTAGTGAATTAATCCGCTGATAAGGGCTCGGCGTCCCCGGAAGTGCGTCCTGCCGCCCCGGGGTGACCACAGCTCCCCAACACCTGCGCGTGGGCCGGGCCGGAGCCCAGCGGAGAGGGGCCGGGGCGGAGCCCAGCGGAGAGGGGCCGGGGCGCCGGGGCGTGGACAGGCGGCAGTGGGGACCGGGGGCGTCGGGCCTGCGGAATCCGGAGAAGTCAGAGGCGGAAATGAGCCAAGTGCGGCCTGGGGCTGCGGCAGGACGAGGACCGGGCGCTCAGAACGTCCTCACCTCCCGCGGGCCGGGGTGTGGACCGCGACTCCAAAACAATCGGGATTAATTCTGAAAACTGTGTGCGGCACGAAGGGGGAGGAGGAGGAGGAGGAGGAGGGGGGAGGAGGAGGAGGGGGAGGAGGGGGAGGAGGAGGAGGAGGGGAGGGGAGGAGGGGGAGGAGGGGGGGGGGGGGGGGGGGGGGGGGGGGGGGGGGGGGGGGGGGGGGGGGGGGGGGGGGGGGGGGGGGGGGGGGGGGGGGGGGGGGGGAGGAGGGGGGGGGGGGGGGGGGGGGAGGAGGAGGGGGAGGAGGGGGAGGAGGGGGGGAGGAGGAGGGAGGAGGAGGAGGAGGAGGAGGAGGAGGAGGGGGAGGAGGGGGGAGGAGGGGAGGGGGGGGGGGGGGGGGGGGGGGGGGGGGGGGGGGGGGGGGGGGGGGGGGGGGGGGGGGGAGGGGGGAGGAGGAGGAGGAGGAGGAGGAGGAAGGAGGGAGAGGAGGAGGAGGAGGAGGGAGGAGGAGAGGAGGAGGAGGAGGAGGGGAGGAGGAGGAGGGGGGGGGGGGGGGGGGGGGGGGGGGGGGGGGGGGGGGGGGGGGGGGGGGGGGGGGGGGGGGGGGGAGGAGGAGGAGGAGGAGGGAGAGGAGGAGGGGGGAGGAGGAGGAGGAGGGGGAGGAGGAGGGGGAGGAGGAGGAGGAGGGGAGGCCGGAAGAGCTGCGCCACCTCCCCAGCACCGCCAGGCTCTGCTGGGCCAGCGCACGCAGCTAGGGTCTTGGATTTCGGGGCTCTGGATGTGGGGGGGGACGCTGGCTCAGAGTGAGGAGCACCGGGTCAGGCGGGGAGCACCGGGTCAGGGTGGGAGCACCGGGTCAGAGGGGGGAGCACCGGGTCGGAGCGGGGAGCACCGGGTCGGAGCGGGGAGCACCGGGTCGGAGTGGGGAGCACCGGGTCAGGGTGGGGAGCACCGGGTCGGAGTGGGGAGCACCGGGTCGGAGTGGGGAGCACAGACTCAGAGTGGGGAGCACCGACTCAGAGCGGGGAGCACCGACTCAGAGGGGGCGTCTGGCCGTGACCGGGACGTGGGTGGCCCACTGGCAGCCTGGGCACCCAAACTGAGCGACCCTGTGCCCCAGCAGCGCGGTGTCCCGGCCTCTCCCTGAGGTCCCGGCCCAGGCGTCCAAACCCCAGGCCCCCCGGCCTCCTTAGACAGGCCTGGCCCGCTCCTCTCCTCCTGTGGCTTTTCAATGTGGCCACAACTCTGTCAAGTCCCTCCGCTGTCCCCACTGGCGTCCGGGTCACTTGGCCGAGGGGAAACTGAGGCCGCAGGTGTCTTAGGTCTGCTCGAGGGTCACAGGGACTCCAGTCACCCCCCCCTGCCCGCTCCGGGCCCCGCCCCGCCCCTCCCCCTCCAGCACAGCCCGGGGTATCGATCATGGTCTATTTTTAATTAAAAACTTGATTCAAACCAGCTTGAACTCGCCGGTTGAAGCCGGCTGCGCGCAGGCTAACACAAAGGGCCGCGGGGGCCCGGTCCACCTTCCCCGGCCACCCCGACCGACCGGGCGGCCTCCTGGGCTGGCCGGCTCCTCACCTCCGCTGTCCCCGCCGGAGGACGGAAGTCTGTCCCGGGACGGTGACTTCTGCTCCCGGGGACGCTAGCCAGATGACATGCACCCGTGGGGAGAAGGTCCCTGAGATGCAGACGAGGACGTGGCAGCTGACAGGGCCCCGGAGTGACAGGTGCCTTAGTTCAGGCCAGGGATTTAGTTGAAAGGGGCTGAAGGTTTTTTGTGGGTTTTAAAATTACATTTGTTTTGTTTTTCTGACACAGGGTTTCCCTGTGTAGCCCTGGCTGTCCTGGATCTCACTCTGTAGCCCAGGCTGGCCTCGAACTCACAGAGATCCTCCTGCCTCTGCCTCCCGAGGGCTGGGATTAAAGGCGTGCGCCACCGCTCAGCTAAAACTAATTCTGTTTTGCGTGTGTAAGAACTGTGGCGGAGGAACAGACACTTGTGCAGGTCAGGGCACCGCTTTCAGGGCCTCTCCTCACCATGTGGGTCCCCAGGACTGACCCCAGCCCGCCCTGCGCCTTGGCAGCCAGCGCCCCTCCAGGGCCCCATAGATCAAGGATTCCGAGGTCAGCCGGGCTCTCACCGAGCAGGCGCGGGGCCCATTGTCCACCCGTCTGTCTGCAGACTCCGGTGCGGTCACCGGAAGTGGCTGCCGGGTCTAGAGGGAGGCGTGCACTTGGCCTCAGACAAGCTCAGGCTCACACTGGCACCAGAGGGAACAGTTTGCGGACGTCACTGAGTCTAGAGCTGTGTGAGGAGGGACAACTCCCCGGTGCCTGGGCATCTGACCCCTCCCGGGGCTGAGGGGCAAACACAGGCCTCAGCCACACCTGTGTCACTGATGAGAAGTTGATCCGCCCAGTGCCACAGCAGCAACGCACTGTAAATAAAAACCGTGTCCTTTCCGCCTGTCCAGGACCCAGGTGAGGCCCTGGGTCTTCATCTCCGGATCTCTGCAACGTCCTAGAGTCCCATGAGAATCCCCAGGGAGGGCTGGGGGCGTGGTCACGGTGGAGCCCCGCCCAGAACCCCCAGTGAGGGGCTGGGGGCGTGGTCAGGGTGGAGCCCCGCCCAGAACCCCCAGTGAGGGGCTGGGGGCGTTGTCAGGGTGGAGCCCCGCCCAGAATCCCCCTCCTGTGTGTGTGTGTGGTTGTGTGTGTGTGTGTGTGTGGGTGTTATCCTCCTGTGTGTGTGTGTGGTATCCTCCTGTGTGTGTGTGTGTGTGTTGTGTGTGTGTGTGTGTGTGTGTGGGGTTATCCTCCTGTGTGTGTTGTGTGTGTGGTTATCCTCCGTGTGTGTGTTGTGTGTGTGTGTATCCTCCTGTGTGTGTGTGTGTGTTTGTGTGTGTGTGTGCCTCCTGTGTGTGTGTGTCCTCCTGTGTGTGTGTGTGTGGTGTGTGTGTGTGTGTGTGTGGTTATCCTCCTGTGTGTGTGTTATCCTCCTGTGTGTGTGTGTGTGTGTGTGTGTATCTCCTGTGTGTGTGTGTGTGTGTGTGTGTGATCCTCCTGTGTGTGATGTGTGTGTTGGTCCTGTGTGTGTGTGTGTGTGGTATCCTCCTGTGTGTGTGTGTGGGGTTATCCTCCTGTGTGTGTGTGTGGTGTGGTTATCCTCCTTGTGGTGTGTGTTGTGGTTTATCCTCCTGTGTGTGTGTGTGTGTGTGTGTGTGTGTTGTGTTATCCTCCTGATGTGTGTGTGTGTGGTTATTCCTCCTGTGTGTGTGTGTGTGTGTGTGTGTGTGTGTGTGTGTGTTGTATCCTCCTGTGTGTGTGTGTGGTTGTGTGTGTGTGTTATCCTCCTGTGTGTGTGTGTGTGTGTGGTTATCCTCCTGTTGTGTGTGTGTGTGTTTTATCCTCCTGTGTGTGTGTGTGGTGTGTGGTGTATCCTCCTGTGGTGTGGTGTGTGTGTATCCTCCGTGTGTGTGTGTGGTGTGTGTGTATCCTCCTGTGTGTGTGTGTGTGTGTGTGTGTGTGTGTGGTTATCCTCCTGTGTGTGTGTGTGTGTTTTTGTTGTGTGTGTGTGTGTGTGGTTATCCTCCTGTGTGTGTGTGTGTGGTTATCCTCCTGTGTGTGTGTGTGTGTGTGTGTGTGTGGTTATCCTCCTGTGTGTGTGTGTGTGTGGTGGGTTATCCTCCTGTGTGTGTGTGTGTGTGTGTGTGTGTGGTTATCCTCCTGTGTGTGTGTGTGTGTGTGTGTTATCCTCCTGTGTGTGTGTTGTGTGTGTGTGGTTATCCTCCTGTGTGTGTGTGTGTGGGTTATCCTCCTGTGTGTGTGTGTGTGTGTGTGTGTTTGTGTGTTTTTTTTTTGTGTGTGGGGGGGTTATCCTCCTGTGTGTGTGTGTTGCGTGTCTGAGGTGTCCAGGCTTTCAGGATGACAGGCAGGTCTGTACCCTGGCGAGAGTCCTTCCTGAGGTGAGCAGGTTCGTGTCCAGTCCTCACCACACACCCGTTGTGTTGTCACACCTGTCGCCCCAGCACTCAGAGGTGGAGCGGAGAGGCCAGGGGTCCAAGGTCAGCGTCTGCACCCTGGGTCCCGCGGCCCTGGCTCTCGTGTTCTCACCTGAGGCTCCACCGTCTCCAGTGTCCCGGAACCCACAGGAGCAGAGCCAGAGAGCAGGACCTGACGGGCCGGGGTCACATGACCCCACATGACCCCCGTTATCTCCATCGCCCCCCCAGCCTCCCCGCTCCCCGATGCCCAGCTGCCTCTCACCGGCCCCATGTGGACACTCGAGCCGTCCCACGGGTCCCCGACCCTTTCCTGCCTCAGTTTCTCCTCCGTGCTCTCCACCACCTCCCAGGTCCCGGCGGCTCCTTTCCCCTTCCTGGTGTGTGGCATCCCCGAGGCACAAGAGACTGGAAAAGGGTGTGTTGTGTGTGTGTGTTCCTGCACATGTGTATGGTGGTGTGTGGTGTGTGGTGTGTGTGTTCCTGCACGTGTGTATGGTGGTGTGTGTGGTGTGTATAGTGTGTGTGTTCCTGCACATGTGTATGGTGGTGTGTGTGGTGTGTATGTGTGTGTGTGTTCCTGCACATGTGTATGGTGGTGTGTGTGGTGTGTATAGTGGGTGGGTGTGTTCCTGCACGTGTGTACGGTGGTGTGTGTGGTGTGTATAGTGTGGTGTATGTGTGTTTGTGTGTTTCTGCACGTGTGTGTGTGGTGTGTATAGTGGGTGGGTGTGTTCCCGCACGTGTGTACAGTGGTGTGTGTGGTGTGTGGTGTGTGTATGGGTGTGAAAACTGTCCCCTCCCTGAATATCGTATTATACATGTATATTTTTCTGATCAGTTTAAAGAAAAGATTTTTTTCAGTCGAGAGTTGCAATTTAAACAATATTTGAAGCTGGCCGAAGTTATCGACCTGGCGCACAGTGATGAATCACAGACGGTAATTCGAATTCATCGACCGCCCCACCCGCCAGGAGCCGCCCCTCCCCCAGCCCGCTCCGTAATCACAGTTTGTGACTGTCGCTGGGGGGGAGCGCGACTCAGAGGGCGCGGGTGGGGGAGCAGATGCAAATGCCCCCCGGCGTGGGGGAAGTGTGGGGGAGCTAGGGCCTGGACCTTCAGCGGCTCCTCTCCTTATGCATATTTTACATTAGGGGAAACTGAGGCATGCGGATGACCGCACACAGGGCGCGGGGATGGATTCTGGGGCTCTTTGCTCGGGTAGAACAAAGAAAGGAACGGCCCTGGGTGGTCCCCTGAAGAGGGCACAGCAGGCCGTGATGTTCCCTGGGGCTGGGGGACCGGGACGCCAGGGGACCCCAGCCCGAGCTCAGCCCCGCTGGCCGCCATGCCCCCCCCTTCTTTGTGTCCGGTCCTTCCCTTCTGTCCCCCCTCCGTCCCCCTCTTTCCTCTGTCTCTCCAGCTCACCTCTCTCTTCTCTCGCTGTCTCTTCTCTTCCACCTTTCATTCCCTCTCCATCTCTCTCCTCTGTCTGCCGGTCTGCCCTCCCGTCCGTCTGTCCGTCCGTCCGTCCATCCATCATTTTCCCTGGACATCCCTCCCACCCGTCCCTTTCTCTCACTGGTCCTGTGCTTTGCAGGACACTCTCGGGTGGGTAGCAGTGGGGACAATGTTTTCCCGGGGAGGCTGCGACTCGTGAGGAGTTCCCCTCGTGGGCTCATGGAAGCCAAGGTCCAGTTTTGCCCCCGTGGGTCGGGGACTAGGGAGTGATGCCCCAGGCCCTGGTGTAGGGGCAACTGTAGGCCTTGGGCTGTCGCTGAATATGAAGGGATTTGCCTGGGCGCCTCCACGGCCCCCTAAACACCACAATTTAACGCCACTTAACTGCTTTTCATTTGTGCGGGGACCAGAACTAAAGGCCTGGGCCGGGGCCTAATGACCGCGGCCGGCGGCGGCGGCGGCGGCTGCCACTTCTGACTCCAGTGGCGTCTGAGGATCCCGGGAGTGCGGGGTCACGGTGGTGCCACAGCGTGGACCAGTCTCCCATCTTCATTACATGTAACACCCTGAGCCCCAAGGATGCCACCTGTGTACCACCCAGCCACCTCGAGCTCCCCCGAGGTGGCCACAGGTCCAACTCACATGACACCGTCCTAGGGAGGAGACGCTGGCCACTGTGGCTGCGCAGGACAAAGGTGAGCCTGGTCTCAGTCCCAAGGGCGACACAGAGGGCTGGTGGCCCTGGTGGGGATGGGAATTTAGACCGGTGGCTCCGGGACCTCGCACCCAAGGGATGTCCCAAGGCACCTGTGGTGCCCGCTGCCTTTGTGTGGTGTCCACAAAGGACCAATCGAAACCCTCTCCCGGCCACCTTGGACCTGAAGGTGACAGGCGAGGGTTCAGGGTTCACGATGTCCCTCGGTGATGTGCCCAGGAGAGGAGGCTTTGCTTTCAGAATTCACAGAACACACACCTTGGTGACAGTCACTCGGCAACTTGTGGCCCAGAACTGAACAGGTCCCTGGCAGCGAGGGACACCAGTGAGGTGCAGAACAGAACGGCTGTGGGTCGAGACATGTGTCCTTGTCCCAGGCAGGTCACCAGCAACAGGGCCCTTCAGATAAACCTGTGCTTATCTCCTAATGTCCTCAAGCAGCCCCCCAGGAACGCACAGCCTGAAACAACCCAATGACAGGTCGCTAAGAAGCTGAGAAATCCCACCGAAGACTCCTGAGGAAGAGGGGAAACTGAGGCCCGCTGCAGGAGGCTGCACAGCGGGCTTGGAATGTGGGGACGGACAGAGCAGGTGTCATCCAGGTCTGCTTCTGTCCACTTCCTACCACCCGGTGTCCCCTGCTTCTCTGCACCCCCACACGCTGGCGGGGTGGCCTAGGGATACCGTCAACCCGGAGCTCCGCTCCTGCCTCTGGGGCGCCTCGCTTGAGCCCCAGCTGCCCCGCCCCTCTGTGTTTGTGTGCAGAGGGATCGATGGGACTCTGGAAACGGCTATTGTCCCTGGAACGGGGTACACAGCTCCCTCCCCACCACGCCGGGAAACCGCTCTGCCTGGATCTCCAGCTCTCCGGCACCCTCCCCCCAAACACACAGGATGCAGGGTCCCTGACACCCCCCCCACACCACACACTCCGAGAAAGGGTGGGAGGGGACAGGTTAGACCAAAGGAGGAGACAACGGGTCCCCCAGGGGCCGGCTGCTCTGCCTGTGTGGGGGAGAGAGACGCGAGGGGAGAGAAGAATAAAGACTGAACCGGGAACCCGAGCGAGCGAGCGAGCGCCAGGCCAAAGAGAGCGACAGTAATTTGTCCCGATGGGATGCAGGAAGTAGGAAGGGGGACAGAAGGAGCCAGGCCCCGGGAGCCACGGCGGGTGTGAAGGCCTCTGGTGGATGCCACCGAGCCCGGGGTCCCATGGGCCGCCCCTCCCCCCCAATCTCAAATGACCTTTGCCAGCGGCCGGAGGGGGGAGGGAGGGGGACAAGCGGATCGATCGGCGGCAGGGGCTGAGCTGCACCGGAAGAGAGCTTGGTGTAGGTGCCGGGGCTGGGGGCCGAGCGGTGGCCAGGCCTCGGCTAAGCGTAGCCAGCGACCTGGCGCTGCTTTGTGACTGGGTGCAGGGAGGCGCCCGTGGGCCCTCTTGCAGGGTGGCTGGAGAGGAGGGGAGTGGCACCTTCTGGTCTCGGGGGACACACAGGATCACGAACCCATGGAGTGTGCAACACACACACACACACACACACACACACACACACACACACACACACGGAGCTATGCGAGGGCTGTTTTAGTTTAGCCCCAAAGACACTGGACACCCTACACAGTCCTCCAAAGAGCAGGGACGGCGACAACCGTGCAATTTCCCTCTCCATGAGCGGCGGTGCCAATGGTCGGCGGCGGTGCAGACCCCAGGTCAGCCTCGGAGGCCAGGGGACCCCCCCCCCAGCCAGCCTACCAGGACGCACTATCGGGGCTCTGGATAGATCGTCAGTCCCTCACCCTAAGCCAACGGTGTCCCCCAGGGTCAAGCCTCCGGGGGGGCCCTCACCCCTACCTGCCAGGCGCAGCGCCGACATGCGCTGGAACTCGGGCTCCTGCAGCCACTTCCACATCCTGCGGAAGGTCTCGCGGCCGGACTTGAGCTTGCTCCAGGGCTTGGGGTTGCGCAGCAGGTCGGAGAGCGTGCCCTGGGAGCGGCACAGGATGCGCTGCGCGAAGATGGCCTGCGGGATGCTGTAGCGCTTCAGCTCGGCCGTGATGCGCTGGGCCACCTCTTTGGTGTTGATCTCCTCGGCCGCGGCGCCGGCTCCCGGGCCGCCGCCGCCTCCGCCGGCGCCACCGCCCCCTCCGGGCCACCGCCGCCCGAGTGAGGCCCGTGCGCCCCGGCCGCGGCCAGCCCGCCCAGCGGAGCCAGCAGACCCGCGGCCGCGCCGCCGGCCGCCCCGCCGCCTCCCGCGCCGCCGCCGCCTCCAGGCAGCCCTCGGGCCAGCGCGTCCTCCGCGCGCCCCAGCAGCGCGGCGTGTGGCTCGAAGGCGGCGGGTGGCAGGAGTTTGTCCCCGGCCAGGTGGCCGGGAGCCCCGTAAGCGGCGAGCGGCGGCGGCGGAGGCGGCGGCGGCTGCGGGGCGCTGTGCAGAGCCGGGGGCAGCGCGCTGGGCAGCGGCGACAGCGGCGACCCCATGGTGGGCAGCTCCTTGCCGTAGGGCCCGTAGAGGTGGCCCACCGAGGCCAGCGCCGCCCGCTCGTCGCGCATGAGGGTGAAGCTGCCGCTCACGCTGGCCGCCAGGCGCTGCGGAGGGGGCGGCGGCGGCGCGGCGGCCGGGTGAGGGTGCGCGTGCGGGTGGCCTCCGTGCGCCCCGGCCACCGCGTGCTGGTGGAACTTGTCGGCCACGGCGGCCAGCGGCGGCAGGTGCTGCAAGGGCGTGAGCGTGGTGTAGGTGCCACCCAAACCTGGGGCCTCGCACGCCATGCCCATGGCCGGGTGCAGGGGACCGGCCAGCTCCCCACGGAAGTCAGGGCCACCACCCGCGGCCCCTGCAGCTCCCGCGGCCCCGGCGCCCCCGCCCCCGGCGCCGCCACCGTCCAGCAGGCTAGCCATGCCCGCCACCAGGCCCGGGCGCCCCGAGGCCACCAGGCTTCGGTGTTGGGCCGCGGCGGAGCGCGCGTGGCCCGGGCTCAGCAGCTCGCCAGCTTGAGCGTGTGTCACCCCGTGCAGACCCCCGAGGCTCTCCAGGCTCAGCTCCATTCTGGGCGCCCCCTCCGTGCGCGCTCAAGGCCGCTGCATGGTCCCCACGCACTGGCCGACGCTCCGGGGGGTGGCGGCCGCTGCTGTCCCACTCGCTCAGTGCCGGGCTTCGGCTGCTGCGAGCAGCGGCCACCAGGATGTGGCGGGGCGGCCGCCGCCGGCGCCCGGGCCTGGGTCTGACGTCAGCGCCCCCGCCCATCGCTCCGCCTGCACCCGCCAAACCCCCTGGAGCTCCAGGCTGGCTCCCTGGGTCCCCCATTCTGCTTGCCCAGAGACCCCGAGGGATTGGGGGGGGGACAGCCCGCCCTAGCTGGGGCTGGGTGTGTGGCTCATCCCCGCGCCTTTGATTCTCGGGCCCTCTATGTCCCTTTCGCGGCACCTCCCGAATCCCTGGAGTCTGACCACATGTGCCCCCAACTCTGTTGACACCCCACCAGAAAGACGTGGCTCTTTTTCAAGCTCAACACTGTATGCACATAAAGATTTAAACACCTCTTTGGGGGTGAAGTGGGGGAGTAAGGGGGTGCGCAGGACAATCATTTACTCTATATTGGCCTCAAGCACAAGGAGAAGCCTGTCTCTAGGACTCAGTTCCCTCCATTGGAGTGGAACTGCCCGGCTTCAGGGCGTTCAGAAATTTCTCAGTGGGGACGTGTATCGTTAATCCCAGGACTAGGGAGACAGAGGCAGGTGGATCTTTGTGTTCGAGGCCAACCTGGTCTACAGAGCGAATTCTAGGACAGCCAGGGCTTCATAGCAGACCTTCTATCAAAACAAACAGAAAACCCTCCCTGTGTGTGTGGGGGGGGGCATGGTGGCGCACACCTTTAATCCCAGCACTCGGGAGGCAGAGGCAGGAGGATCTCTGTGCGTTCGAGGCCAGCCTGGTCTACAGAGTGAGATCCAGGACAGCCAGGGCTGCACAGAGAAACCAAATAAAAGAAAGAAAGGAATGAAGGCAGGCAGGCAGGCAGGAAGAAGAAATCCCTTCTAAGTTCAGTGTGTGTGACTGCCCTCCGGTTCCCACTGTGTCTGGGGTCTGGGAATGTCCTGGCTGAGGTCACCTGCAGACCAGCTTGGGTTTTTCCTGAGACTGAGGGAGCCTAGGAATTCTCTCTCTTCAGCCTTTGGACAGGGAAGGAGGAAAGAGGGGGGACATCTTACAGGCCCAAGGTGCCTGGGAGCAAGATCCCTCTTGGGTGGGTAGAGAGTCCTAGAAGGCCAGCCCAGGCTCTAGACGGTCCAGAGTCTAGGTCAGGAGGGGACCCCAACTTTACCCCAGCTCTCTTCCTCCTTTTCCCTGCCCACTGTCTAAGAGGGCTGCCGGGGTCCACTCAGGAACTGGAGTCACCCCACCTACAGGGAGAGGACCACGTGTTCTAAAATGATGGACACCCACTGACAGGATGGCGTCTGCCCCCGCCCATGCCTTGGGCTGAAAAGAATACCACACAGGGCACGTGGGACAGGTCCACTGTCCTTGCTCCAGGCTGTACCAGAGCCTTTCTGTTCCTCAGTTTCCCTTTCCACTCTGGCCCCCATGGGAGCAGAGAAGCTGTAGAGGAAGGTGACATTGTAGAAGAGACACTGCGTGTGTGTGTGTGTGTGTGTGTGTGTGTGTGTGTGTGTGTCCGTCCCAGGGGTTCCTGCTTCCAAGCCCTCGGGTGGACAGGGCAAAGGGGGACGCACTGCTTAAAACTCCGCCTTTATTAACTTCCAGCTGTTGAAAGCCCCGGAGGGGGAAGAGCCCCCACATGCCACAGCTGCCTGCTGCTGCCCTGGCCCCCATCGTCGAGGGCGTGGAGGCTGCACACGGACTCTTTTCTGTTTGTTTTTACTCATCCACCTCCCCCACAGGTCAGAAGCCTGGGGGTTTTCTGATCTGGGGTGTCTGGACAATTTGGGGGTATACCCATCTTTCAGGGAGAGCGACGGAGGTGAAGAGAGGGACCGATCTCAGCACTCGGGGACCAGCGGCGGCCAGGCTCACAGTCGAGTCTGAGGTCCCCACGTCTACCCCGCAACATTACAGATAATTAAAAATAATCGTGGGGTGTGGAAATCAATCCGCCACCGTTAACCGATAGTATCCAGGGCTTCAGGAAGCGAGGAGCCGTGGAGAGCAGCCGTCATGGGGCTGGGCTGGGGAACCGTGTATGAGTGGAAAAACAAAAGATGACCAGAAGCCCTTAAATACCTGCCACCCGGGAGGGGGCTTCTGCGGCGGAGCTGGGGTGACGGAGCCCCTGACTCCAGCTCCTCCGGTGCCATTTTTTTTTTTTTTTTTTTAAATGATAACCATGGCGGCTTTTCTTCCTGGCCAGGGAGGAATCCATTTTGAGGAAGAAAAGAGGTGATGTGTGGCTTTGAGCTGAGGGGGAGTTCCTTCTTTGTGTTGAATCCGAAGACCCTCAGGTGCCACTGCCCAGACTTAGCAGAGGCCTCGCTGCCCTGGGGGGACTCTCCCCCTGTACAGCAGGTGCTTGGGTCTCCCCTCTGCGGTCTGTGCTCCCACTGAGACGGAGCGAAAACCGAGGCTCCCTCCAGAACGGGACTGGGTCCCCCGCTGACTCCCCAGAACTGGCCTCTCCCACGTTGGTAATTAGTAAAATAGAACTGAGTGGGGCCACGGGGCGAGCGGGTGGCTGGGGCCTAATCGATCTCGGGTCATTAGCAAATTGAGGGTGGAGGAGGGGTGGCCTGGAGGGGGGCAGGGCGTCCCCCATCTCCATCCCCGTGGGGACCTAGGACAACGCAAGGAAGCTCTCAGTGGGGGCCTCAGTATCTCCTCTGGGGAAATAAGAGATGGAGTCCAGGAGTCCTGCACAACGGCCTCGGATGTGCTGGGCTGCACCAGGCTGCTATCCGCTGTCTCTGTGCTCAGCCCAAGTTCACCTGAGGGCTGCGAGGGTCGGATCAGCACGAGGCACAAGGGTGTTGGGGGACCTGACGGCTTCTCAGGAGGGGCAGCCGGTCCCCCTTCAAGCCTCCAGGAGCCTCCTCACCTGCCCTCTTCCTGACGCCCTCATTTTAGCTAAAAACGGGCTGCGGGGACTTGAAACACCGAGGGTGTCCCTTGGAGGCGGCCACCCAGCCTCCCCGGACAGGACACTGTTTATTCCGCCACGGAAATGAGAGTCTCAGCCGCCGCACACCCGACCCCTCTCTTCCCGCCGGGGACTCTGGCCACTGGCTGTCATCTCCAGTCCAGCAGGGCCGGGGGCTCCCGCAGGCCCCGGGCCAGCCTCCCCCAAACCCGCCCGCGCTGCAGACCCGCTCCCCACACCCCAGCGCCTGTCGTCCTCTGTTGGGAATGTGTGAGCTGCATGAGACGGGGACAGAGAAGGGGTGTCCGGCCTGGGGTCCTCTGTCGGGTGGAGGTACATCGGGGTGCCCAGGGCGCACACGGCACCCCGGGATCCCTGCGCCGCCCGGGCCTGTGCCTGCTTCGCCGGTGGCAGCTCCCCGGGGCTGTTGCGCGACAGCTGCGCCCGATCGATCCCCGAAGGCCCCGCGTCTCCATCGAATCCCCATCGCTCTGGGCCGCGCGCTGCGCAAACACCCGCTTGTTTGCCGCGGCCCCGGGGGCTGCGCGAGCGACCCACCGACCGGCCGCACGCCGCGGCCCTCAACCCCTCAAGTTCCAGGGCCTCAGTGGGGGGGGGATCCCCATTCTCTACCCCGACCAGCCTACCAGCCAGCCGTGACTCAGTTTCCCACCCCGAAAGCGGCCGCTGGCTCTGTGGGACCCCGGAGGAGAGAGGGCCCGACGCTGCGCTCTCTCTAAGCCGTGTGCGCTCTCACTGCCCGTCCTTCCCTCCCTCGCTGACAGCGGCTCCTGTAGCCCAGGCTGGCCCCAACCTGGCTTCCGACCTTCCTGCTTCCTCCTGGGGTGAGGGCCGCAGACCCCGCCTGTCTCCAATCTCTCCACCTTGAGCTTCGGGGGAACGAAGTGTCCTTACAGTGGGGGTTGGGGACACTGAGGCTTGAGGGACCCGGGGCTACTGGAGGACGGGCTGGAGCAGGGGCCAGGTGGGACCTCCTGGACGCCCCCACTCTGGGGTTCGCGCCCACTCGAGCTGAGCAAGGAAACCCCTTGGTGGGGTGCAGCCAGGGCCAGGCTCACGCGCTGGGCAGGGGTGAGGGGACCCGTCACGGGAAAAACACCCTGAAGTGTCCCAGGGTGGCCAGGGGGGTCTGCAGGAGCCCCAGCCCGAGAGAGGACCCCGGCCTGCACCGCCGGGCGCACGGCCCCCCCGAACGGCGTCGGGCCCGGAGCCTCAGCAGCTTGGCCGGGGGCAGAGGGAGGGCGAGGCCCGGCTGGACCGCGCCATTAACGCGTCGTTTATCAGAACACACCCCGGCTCTTTCCGCCGCCCGCCCGGGGTGCGGACGGCGCGCCCCTGCCGGGCAGCTTGGCCAGCCGGGCCTTTGGGGTTGGGCGAATGGGGTGCAGCTCCATGGGACAGGAAGTGCACCTGCGGAGGGGGGAGGGGGTCGGCCCCCCGGCTGGGGAGGGGAGATAAACACTACCCCTCCACCCCAGGTGAGGACCAGGACCGCAGTCTTTTCCTGTCTGGAGCCAGGGGTCCTAGGGGCTGGGTTTTGTAGGGTATGTAGGAGTTTGGGTCCGCAGAAGGGGCTGGCAGCGCCGGTAGAGAGAGGAAGGCTGAGGTTAGCCCAGTCAGGGACCTCACCGGCCCTCCAGGAGTGTTTGTTGAGTGAGTCAATGAGATAAAACCAGGAACTGAGGTGGGCCAGACAGAGAGCCAGGCTCTGCGCCGGGCTGGGCTGGGAGGCCAAACGGGGGCAGGGGGGGGACGGGGGGGGGAGAGGGCGGGGGGGAGGGGGAGCTGCCTTTGAGTTCAGCTCCATTGGCTCCGGGGTCCACCTGTCCCTGGTCTTGGCTCGCACCGCGCCCCCTCCCAGGCACAGAGGACAGCGTCCCCAGCGCCCCCAGCGCCCCAGCCTGGGCGTGGACCTCCCCGGGATCGCTGCAGCCACGGGGAGGGGTGGGGAGGGGGTGCTGGGGGCCAGCTCTCTCTCCTCTCTCGCTCTCTCCCTGGCCTCAGTTTCTCTCCCCGGGAAAGCGGCCCACGGGCATGCTGGGGGTCTGGGCACCCATCTCGCCCCCGCCCCGTCCTCGGCCGCCTCCCCCCACTGTCCCCTCTTTCCTCCCCCCCCCCCAGCCTAGGCTAGGTCGAAGCCACCGCGACAAGCCCGGCTCCCCTCTCCCTCTCCCTCCGTTCTAGAAGGCTGCAGGCTGGAGGGCAGAGATGGGGAAACTGAGGCGCAGCCCAATCACCTGCTTCCCAGAGCAGGCGCCTCTCCACTGAAGGCCCGGGGGTGAAGTGACAGGCGGGGACCACGGCTCTGTGCCCCTTGTCCCGGCCGCCCCCAGGCTCTGTCCTCAGCGAGCCCAGGCTGCCCCCCCAGGCTCTGTCCTCAGCGAGCCCAGGCTGCCCCCCACTCTGTCCTCAGCGAGCCCAGGCTGCCCCCCCCCAGGCTCTGTCCTCAGCGAGCCCAGGCTGCCCCCCCAGGCTCTGTCCTCAGTGAGCCCAGGCTGCCCCCCCCACTCTGTCCTCAGCGAGCCCAGGCTGCCCCCCCCACTCTGTCCTCAGCGAGCCCAGGTTGCCCCCCCAGGCTCTGTCCTCAGCGAGCCCAGGCTGCCCCCTCACTCTGTCCTCGGTGAGTCCAGGCTGCCCCTCACTCTGTCCTCGTGAGCCCAGGCTGCCCCCTCACTCTGTCCTCGGTGAGCCCAGGCTGCCCCCCACTCTGTCCTCGGCGAGCCCAGGCTGCCCCCTCACTCTGTCCTCGGCGAGCCCAGGCTGCCTAGGGATTTGCCGCAGAGAGTGAAGGGTTCACACCAGGACCACTGTGGGGCCTCAGTTTCCCCATCTGAACAGCTGAGCTGTCACAGCGTCCACTGGGGACGATCTGTGTGGCTGCCCGAGTTCTGACCGGGAAGTGGGAGGAGCGGCATGGAGGGTGAGGCTGGGAGGGTGCGAGGTCGGGGAGGGGGGAGGCGGGGAGGGTGAGGCGGGGAGGGTGCAGTCGGGAGGGTGCAGTCGGGGAGGGTGCAGTCGGGGAGGGGGGAGGCGGGGAGGGTGGAGGCGGGGAGGGTGCAGTCGGGGAGGGGGAGGCGGGGAGGGTGCAGTCGGGGAGGGTGCAGTCGGGGAGGGTGCAGTCGGGGAGGGTGCAGTCGGGGAGGGGAGGCGGGGAGGGTGCAGTCGGGGAGGGGAGGGTGCAGTCGGGAGGGGGGAGGCGGGGAGGGTGCAGTCGGGGAGGGGGAGGCGGGAGGGTGCAGTCGGGGAGGGGGAGGCGGGGAGGGTGCAGTCGGGGAGGGTGGAGGCGGGGAGGGTGCAGTCGGGGAGGGGGGAGGCGGGGAGGGTGCAGTCGGGGAGGGTGGAGGCGGG